>NC_042969.1:77700430-77855166 GCF_901001165.1 Salmo trutta
CAGGTGATGTGGTTTATATTAGCACTTCTATATTATTCTATATTAACGCTTAATGCACAATTACTTGCTAAAATCTATAAATAAATCAATACTATTAAATCTCTTTCAAAAACACACTATTTACCCCATTATTTACCCCATTGCTCTAAACAGGCCCAGGTCTAGATGATGATTGAATGCCAGAAACTGCCAGCTAGCAATAGACAATCTACTGCTGACTGCTACTGCTTTGTTTGCCTGCAGAGGAAATGGAATTCTCTTCTGTTGGTCGTTATAGGCCATGACATTTAGAAGGTGGTGGCAGTATTTTAGAAAGACCTATTTGTATCAAAATCATTTTCATGCTCGTGGATTTTTTTATTTAAATATATTTCAAATTTTACTTCTGACACTTATGAAAAATCAAAATAATCCTGTCACCTATTAAAACAAACAATTTCACAACGCAAATACTCATTAAAGGTTTTGTCAAGATATGCGCTATCCATGGTCCTGATTTGTTAACAGCTGTTGTGGTGCTGAACAGTGTCACAGTATCCACAGAAGGTGACTCCCCTCCCCGGTCGGGCGGCGCTCGGCGGTCGTCGTCGCCGGTCTACTAGCTGCCACCGATCCATGTTTCTGTGTCTTTTGGATTTGTCTGTCTGATCCGCACCTGTTCCTTGTCTGTCATTAGTGTGTGTGTGGGGGGGGGGGGGGGGGTATTTAGTGTGTCTTTTCAGTTCAGGATTTTGTGCGGATTGTTTTATGTCTATTCAGGACAGACGTTAGTAAGTGCTGCTCCCTATTCTAGTATTGGCCGGGCTGCGCCCCGTGCGTCATTTGTTTTGGGAACGTGTTCCCTCTTTGAGTATTGTGTGCGCCCTGTGCCTTTCGGCTTCTTGTGTTGTGTTCGGGTTGTTATTAAACGCTATCGCACTACCGGACCTCTGACTCTGCCTCTCTACTGCTCCTGGTAAATCGTGACAAACAGATAGCGCAGCGCTCTACAATACATGTTGTAGTGGGCCTTATCGACTCTCATGCCTTGACCCCCCCCCCCATTTCTTTGTAGAGTTGATAAATCATCCAGTGAGTGAGATGTTAGTATCTTGTCAGCCTAGTTCCACCAGACAGACATCCCAATAACATCTAATGACATCTAATAAGTGAAGATCATGCAGCTTCAAACATTGATTATCTCCATTGAAATAGAATTAGTTCCTAAATATGCTCAGTGTAACATAAATATTGTGGTAAAGTCATCAAAGATTGAAATGATCTATGCTACACTTATCCCAAGGATCAATTACAAATGGTGTAATTTGCTATTGATGTCATTGATTAATTTGTCTGAGTTCAATTATGCTGGAGACAGTAGGGACCCCTTTGTTCATGTGACCCACCACAGGATGATTCTCATGAAGAACAATCCACTTTCCACATTCATTTCTCTGATCTTGGTCGGGAACATGAATTATAATGCCCTCTTGAGTTATATGGTAGATGTTGGAAATACATGTACAGTTGGTTACCGGAGAGACTGAACATACTTCTCGAGGATATAACATTATTCAACCCCCAGCTCCCCCATAAGCTAAACTAAAAATACAAGTTGTGTGTAACTAATATACAGTGCATTCAGAAAGTATTCAGACCCCTTGACTTTTTTCACATTTTGTTACGCTACAGCCTTACTCTAAAATGTATTAAATCATTTTTTCCCCTCATCAATCTACACACAATACCCCATAACTACAAAGCAATAACAGGTTTTTGCTAATTTATAAAAAAACAGAAATATCACATTTACATAAAAATTCAGACCATTTACTCAGTACTTTGTTGAAGCACCTTTGGCTTCAACAAAATACAAATTACAGCATCGAGTCTTCTTGAGTATGACGCTACAAGCTTTGCACACCTGTATTTGGGGAGTTTCTGTCACGACTTCCACCGAAGTCGGTCCCTCTCCTTGTTCGAGCGGCTCTCAGCGGTCGACGTCACCGGCCTTCTAGCCATCGCCGATTCACTTTTCACTTTCCATTTGTTTTGTCTTTGTTTTACACACCTGGTTTCAATCCCCCAATTCCTTGTTCATTATTTAAATCTGTGTTCCTCCATGTCTTTTTGTGAGTGATTGTTTGTATGTATACGGTCCGTTATTTGTGGGCTAGTTTGTGTTGTATTTATTGATTCCTTGAGTAAATTACGTTCCTTACTTATTTCTGCTGTCCTGCGCCTGACTCCTCCACACCAGCTATACACAGGCCGATTACAGAATCACTCACCAAAACGAATGGAGTCAGCAGGAGCAGACGCCTTCCCTGTGGCGGTAGAAGAGCGTGTCCAGCAGCATGCGACCATGTTGCAATGTCCGGATCGGGGCTTGTCAGTTCCATCCCACAGCACCACCGCTCCAACGCCCATGGAGCTGGGAGGTGCTGCACTTAGGGCGACCGGAGGAGGGGCCATTCCCTGCACCATCTGTGGCTGCAGAGGGCACACTGCTGGTCGGTGCTGGGGGGGTTCCTCAGGGAGTCGAGGCAGCAGGTTTCCATCGGTGCGACTACGGTGGAAAGTCCAGACCAGGTCTCCACCGTGCGGATCCCCTCAGAATATGCCGATTTGGCTCTCGCCTTCTGTAAGAAGAAGGCAACTCAATTACCACCCCATCGACGGGGGGATTGTGCGATAAATCTCTTGGTAGACGCAGCACTTCCCAGGAGTCACGTGTATCCTCTGTCACAGGAGGAGACGGCAGCTATGGAAACATATGTCTCCGAATCCCTGGGGCAGGGATACATTCGGCCCTCCACTTCACCTGCCTCCTCGAGTTTCTTTTTTGTGAAGAAGAAGAATGGAGGTCTGCGCCCGTGTATTGACTATCGGGGTATCAATCAGATCACTGTGAGGTACAGCTACCCGCTGCCTCTTATCGTCAGTGCGATCGAGTCAATGCACGGGGCGTGCTTCTTAACAAAATTGCATCTCAGGAGCGCTTACAACCTGGTGCGTATCCAGGAGGGGGACGAGTGGAAGACGGCATTTAGTACCACCTCAGGGCACTATGAGTACCTCGTCATGCCGTACGGGTTGATGAATGCTCCATCAGTCTTCCAGGCCTTTGTTGATGAGATTTTCCGGAACCTGCACGGGCATGGTGTAGTGGTGTATATCGACGACATTCTGATATACTCCGCTACACGCGCCAAGGATGTGTCCCTGGTGCGCAGGGTGCTTGGTAGACTGTTGGAGCATGACCTGTACGTCTAGGCTGAGAAATGTCTGTTCTTCCAACAGTCCGTCTCCTTCCTAGGGTACCGCATTTCCACTTCAGGGGTGGAGATGGAGAGTGACCGCATTTCAGCTGTGCGTAATTGGCCGACTCCCACCACGGTAAAGGAAGTGCAGCAGTTTCTAGGGTTTGCCAAATACTACCGGAGGTTTATCCGGGGTTTTGGTCAGGTAGTGGCTCCCATTACCTCACTGCTGAAGGGGGGACCGGTGCGACTGCAGTGGTCAGCTGAGGCGGACAGGGCTTTTGGTCACCTGAAGGCTCTGTTTACCTCGGCTCCCATGCTAGCTCATCCGGATCCCTCTTTGGCATTCATAGTGGAGGTGGACGCGTCCTAGGCTGGGATCGGAGCCGTGCTCTCACAGCGCTCTTGCACGCCACCGACGCTCCGCCCCTGTGCTTTCTTTTCGAAGAAGCTCAGCCCGGCGGAGCGAAACTATGATGTGGGGGACCGGGAGCTGTTGGCTGTTATAAAGGCTCTGAAGGCGGAGCTAAACACCCTTTTCTCATCTGGACTGACCACCGCAATCTGGAGTACATCTGGGAGGCGAGGAGTCTGAACCCTCACCAGGCAAGGTGGGCCATGTTCTTTATCTGTTTTGTTTTCACTCTGTCCTACAGACCAGCTTCCCAGAACGCTAAGGCAGATGCACTGTCCCAGATGTATGACACAGAGGAGCGGTCCATGGATCACACTCCCATACTTCCGGCCTCTTGCCTGGTGGCACCGGTGGTGTGGGAGTTGGACGAGGACATCGAGTGGGTGTTACGCACAGAGCCCACTCCTCCCCAGTGTCCAGCTGGGCGTCTGTACATTCCGTCTGCTGTCCGCGACCGTTTGATCTATTGGGCCCACACATCACCCTCCTCTAGTCATCATGGCATCGGTCGGACGGTGCGTTACCTTAGTGGGAAGTACTAGTAGTCCACCTTGGCCAACAACATGAGGGTTTATGTTTCCTCCTGCTCGATGTGCGCCCAGTGCAAGGCTCCCAGGCACCTGCCCAGAGGGAAGTTACAACCCCTCCCCGTTCCACAACGGCCGTGGTCGCACCTGTCGGTGGACTTCCTGACGGATCTTCCTCCTCACAGGGCAACACCACAATCCTGATCGTTGTGGATCGGTTTTCTATGTCCTGCCGTCTCCTCCCTTTGCCCGGTCTCCCTACGGCCCTACAGACTGCTGAAGCCCTGTTCACTCACGTCTTCCGGCACTACAGGGTGCCTGAGGACATAGTCTCTGATCGGGGTCCCCAGTTCACGTCCAGAGTATGGAGGGCGTTCATGGAATGTCTGGGGGGTCTCGGTCAGCCTCACCTCAGGTTTTCACCCCGAGAGTAACGGGCAGGTGGAGAGATTAAACCAGGATGTCGGTAGGTTTCTGCGGTCATATTGCCAGGACCGGCCGGGGGAGTGGGCGGTGTTCATCCCCTGGGCAGAGATGGCCCAAAACTCACTCCGCTTCTCCTCTACAACCTCTCCCCTTTCCAGTGCGTACTGGGGTACCAGCCGGTTCTGGCACCTTGGTATCAGAGACAGATCGAAGCTCCTGCGGTGGACGAATGGTTTAAGTGCTCGGAGGAGACCTGGGACGCTGCTCATGTGCATCTGCAACGAGCCGTGAGGCGACAGAAGGCAAGCGCCGACCGCCACCGCAGTGAAGAAGGGCGACCGGGTCTGGCTCTCGACCCGAAACCTGCCCCTCCGCCTGCCCTGCCGGAAGCTGGGTCAGCATTTTATGGGGCCATTCAAAGTCCTGAGGAGACTGAACGAGGTCTGCTACAGGTTACAGCTTCCCCCAGATTACCGTATTAATCCCTCGTTCCATGTGTCTCTCCTCAGGCCGGGGGTGGCTGGTCCACTCCAGGAGTCTGAGGTTCGGGAGGTTCCTCCACCCCCTCTGGACATCGAGGGGGCCCCGGCGTATGCTGTTCGAGCCATCCTGGACTCGAGGTGTCGGGCGAGGGGCCTTCAGTACCTCATGGAGTGGGAGGGGTACAATCCGGAGGAGAGATGTTGGGTGCCGGTGGAGGACGTCCTGGACCCTTTGTTGCTGCGGGAGTTCCACCGTCTCCACCCGGATCGCCCTGTGCCTCGTACTCCGGGTCGTCCCCGAGGTCAGTGTTGGGGCGCGGCTGGAGCCGCACATCAAGGGGGGGTACTGTCACAACTTCTGCCGAAGTCGGTCCCTCTCCTTGTTCGGGCGGTGTTCGGCGGTCGACGTCACCGGCCTTCTAGCCATCGCCGATCCACTTTTCATTTTCCATTTGTTTTGTCTTTGTTTTACACACCTGGTTTCAATCCCCCAATTACTTGTTCATTATTTAACCCTCTGTTCCCCCATGTTTTTTGTGAATGATTGTTTGTATGTATACGGTCCGTTATTTGTGGGCTAGTTTGTGTTGTATTTATTGATTCCTTGAGTAAATTACGTTCCTTACTCATTTCTGCTGTCCTGCGCCTGACTCCTCCACACCAGCTATACACAGGCCGATTACAGTTTCTCCCATTCTTCTCTGCAGATCCTCTCAAGCTCTGTCAGGTTGTAGGGGGAGCATCGCTGCACAGCTATTTTCAGGTCTCTCTAGAGATGTTCGATCGGGTTCAAGTCCGGGCTCTGACTGAGCCACTCAAGGACATTCAGAGACCTGTCCCAAAGCTACTCTTGCGTTGTCTTGGCTGTGTGCTTATGGTCGTTGTCCTGTAGGAAGGTGAACCTTCGCCCCAGTCTGAGGTCCTGAGCGCTCTGGAGCAGGTTTTCATCAAGGATCTCTCTGTACTTTGCTTCCTTCATCTTTGCCTCTATCCTGACTAGTCTCCCAGTCCTGCCGCTGAAAAACATGATGCTGCCACCACCATGCTTCACTGTAAGGATGGTGCCAGGTTTCCTCCAGACGTGACGCTTGGCACTCAGGCCAAAGAGTTCAATCTTGGTTTCATCAGACCAGAGAATCTTGTTTCTCATGGTCTGAGGGTCTTTAGGTGCCTTTTGGCAAACTCCAAGCGGGCTGTCATGTACTTTTACTGAGGAGTGGCTTCTGTCTAGCCACTCTACCATAAAGGCCTGATTGGTGGACTGCTGCAGAGATGGTTGTCCTTCTGGAAGGTTCTCCCATCTTCACAGAGGAACTCTAGAGCTCTGTCAGAGTGACCATCATTCAAACTTCTTCTATTTAAGAATGATGGAGGCCACTGTTCTTGGGGACCTGCAATGCTGCAGACATTTTTTAGTAACCTTCCCAAGATCTGTGCCTCGACACAATCCTGTCTCGGAGCTCTACAGACAATTCCTTTGACCTCATGTCTTGTTTTTGCTCTGACATGCACTGTCAACTGTGGGACCTCATATAGATGTGTGCCTTTCCAAGTCATGTCTAATCAATTGAATTTACCACAGGTGGACTCCAATCAAGTTGTAGAAACATCTCAAGAATGATCAATGGAAACAGGATGCACCTGAGCTCAATTTCGAGTCTCATAGTAAAGAGGCTGAATACTTATGTAAATAAGGTATTTCTGTTTTTTAGATTTAAGACATTTGCAAACATTTCAAAAAACCTGTTTTCACATTGTCATTGTGGGTTATTGTGTTGAGTTTTTTAAAATTTGATTTCATCCATTTTAGAATAAGGCTGTGAAGTGGACCAAGCTACTCCTCATATCATTAAAATGCCTTTATTTTTACGGCATGTTCAATAATTATATATTATTTACCTGTTCTTTATTCACCAACAGCTCAATCTATGCCTTGCGTCTGTATTTTACATTTCATTGTTCATCTTGTAATGTAGAATATAACTTTACCAAACATTGCTTAATGTAGAATGGAGGAGTAATGGGTTTGTAGCAGGTCTGCTCTACAGTATAATCTTCTACTCTAGCTGAGGGTGTTGATCACAAAGAGCTCCGCTGGCTACTTATCATCAAGAGAAAAGAACATGGACCGTTATCATGAGAAAATCACAAGCATCTTCAATAACGGGGACTAACAGTACCTACTAGGCAGGGAGGAAAAACTCTGGTCTTTCAACGAAGGGAGAAAAATACAAGAAATAATCTAATCTGGCATTTTTTTCTTAATTTTACTGCTGTTCCCAAAGGATTTAATCTGGTAGTATTACACGTTCCATACAGTATGTTCTGTGCATCACCAGTCTCTATACCAGTCATTATCAATGAGAGGAACAGGACACATATGAAGTTAATTAATTGACAAGTGCAAGAGTGTATGGTCTGTACGCTTCCCTCTATACAGGCACATGTTATGAAACTAACAGAATTCGAATCGCCACCCAATGTACGGTAAAATTCAAGGAAAAAACATGCATGCAAGAAGTAATGATAGTGCTTGAAATTGTAGGGTTTTAGAAGCAGCGGTGTGGAGTGTTTTTAGAGGACCGCTGTACACAGTAATAACAATCTATACAAGAGTCTCTTGGTTTGTATGGCCCTAGCAACCTGTAAACACCTCTCACAGTACACCCTGTAGTGTCTTTGCTACGTCCACAAATAACAGCTAACTCTCAGGGTAATTGCAGTGAATTTCCCTGCTATCATTATTGATGGATCAATTCAGAGTTCCATTGCCTTTAGAGACAGCAGAATTGCTATAATTTCCCTTTATGGACTGTATCCAAGGTCTACTTTACCCCTTGTAGAGTGGGACTCTTTATACTTTAGATTGGCACTTGGCGGAGGAGTGTTTTGCAGGCTGGTCTCCTCACAAAGCCCCAACAGAGGCTTTGATGTTTGTCACAGTAGGTCAAAGATGTTACAGAGCGCGGCTCTGCCAGGGGCACTCTGCTTTCATCTCTATAGAATCTGTCACACCCTGACTAGTGGTCCCTGGTCCCCCCCCCCTCTTTAGGAGGCCAGAACACTGCTATACTCATCCTTTCAAACCCAGTTCATCTTTCCATCCCAACCTCAAAAGACTGGACCTCCTTGTTGATCAAGCCTGCAGGACTTAAGACATCTTGACGTAGCTGAAGATGTACAGTTGAAGTCAGAAGTTTACATACACTTAGGTTGGAGTCATTAAACTCATTTTTCAAGCACTCCACAAATTTCTTGTTAACAAACTATAGTTTTGGCAAGTCGGTTAGGACATCTACAAAGGTAATTTTTCCAACAATTGTTTACAGACAGATTATTTCACTTATAATTCACTGTATCACAATTCCATTGGGTCAGAAGTTTACATACACAAAGTTGACTGTGCCTTTAAACAGCTTGGAATATTCCAGAAAATTATTTAATGGTTATAGAAGCATCTGATAGGCTAATTGACATCATTTGAGTCAATTGGAGGTGTACCTGTGGATGCATTTCAAGGCCTACCTTCAAACTCAGTGCCTCTTTGCTTGACATCATGGAAAAATCTAAAGAAATCAGCCAAGATCTCAGAAAAAAATTGTAGACCTCCACAAGTCTGGTTCATCCTTGGGAACAATTTCCAAACGCCTGAAGGTACCATGTTCATCTGTACAAACAATAGTACGCAAGTAATAACACCATGCGACCACGCAGCCGTCATACCGCTCAGGAAGGCGACGCATTCTGTCTCCTAGAGGTGAACGTGCTTTGGTGCGAAAAGTGCAAATCAATCCCAGAACAACAGCAAAGGACCTTGTTTAGATGCTGGAGGAAACAGGTACAAAAGTATCTATATCCACAGTAAAATAAGTCCTATATTGACATAACCTGAAAGGCCGCTCAGCAAGGAAGAAGCCACTGCTCCAAAACCGCCATAAAAAAGCCAGACTACAGTTTGCAAACCCACATGGGGACAAAGATGGTACCTTTTGGAGAAATGTCCTCTGATCTGATGAAACAAAAATAGAACTGTTTGGCCATAATGACCATCGTTATGTTTGGAGGAAAAAGGGGAAGGCTTGTAAGCCGAAGAACACCACCACAACCGTGAAGCATGGGGGTGGCAGCGTCATGTTGTGGGGGTGCTTTGTTGCAGGAGGGACTGGTGAACTTCACAAAATAGATGGCATCATGAGAAAGGAGAATTATGTGGATATATTGAAGCAACATCTCATGACATCAGTCAGGAAGTTAAAGCTTGTTTGCAAATGTGTCTTCCAAATGGACAATGACCCCAAGCATGCTTCCAAAGTTGTGGCAAAATGGCTTAAGGACAACAAAGTCAAGGTATTGGAGTGGCCTTCACAAAGCCCTGACCTCAATCCTATGGAAAATGTGTGGGCAGAACTGAAAAAGTGTGTGTGAGCAAGGAGGCCTACAAACCTGACTCAGTTACACCAGCTCTGTCAGGAGGAATGGGCCAAAATTCAGCCAACTTATTGTGGGAAGCTTGTGGAAGGCTACCTGAAACGTTTGACCTAAGTTAAGCAATTTAAAGGCAATGCTACCAAATACTAATTGAGTGTATGTAAACTTCTGACCCACTGGGAATGTGATGAAAGAAATAAAAGCTGAAAAAAATCATTCTCTTTACTATTATTCTGACATTTCACATTCTTAAAATAAAGTGGTGATCCTAACTGACCTAAGACAGGGAATTTTTACTAGGATTAAATGTCAGGAATTGTGAAAAACTGAGTTTAAATGTATTTGGCTAAAGTGTATGTAAACTTCTGACTTCAAATGTATCTACTATAATGGGACCGAGAAATGCCACCATCGGGTTTATGATCACTGGATTTAGTTCAGATGCTGAATCATCATTAACCACGTGTGAGTGGCAAAGGCAACCTGCAAGTCAATAGATACAGAGAGTCATCTGATGTTGAATCCTACACAGAGAACAAAGTGACGGTTTTAATCTTTTGACCTGTGTGGAGAGAAAAAAGAACATGGCCCCTGAAATGTCATGAATATCAAATATGTGGTTCCTTTTCTTTGCTCGTATCCTAGACTCTTTCCTAACATCAAGTGTGAGGGCCAACACACACAGGGCTTCCAGTATTGATTTAGAACCCCCTCTGTCACTCAAAGACAAAACACTGTCTGATATATCAGTATGAACCAACCCTCTGTCACTCAAAGACAAAACACTGTCTGATATATCAGTATGAACCAACCCTCTGTCACTCAAAGACAAAACACTGTCTGATATATCAGTATGAACCAACCCTCTGTCACTCAAAGACAAAACACTGTCTGATATATCAGTATGAACCAACCCTCTGTCACTCAAAGACAAAACACTGTCTGATATATCAGTATGAACCAACCCTCTGTCACTCAAAGACAAAACACTGTCTGATATATCAGTATGAACCAACCCTCTGTCACTCAAAGACAAAACACTGTCTGATATATCAGCTGTATCAAGTTTGTCAAATTTTCTCCTGATTTAAGAAAATAATGAGAGCTGCTTTTGAATCTTTCTTTTAGTTGTGTTTGTGTCAGGGTCCTAATTAAATCTATTTCTTTGGAAAAGAGTAAAGTATGATGTTGAATAGCCAGACCTTTCTCTTCATTCTCCATCCTCTTTTGAAACATTTATCCAACTCCCCACAGAGACCTGTAAGTGCATCCACAAAGAGTTTGAACTTTATTGATTACTAATTAGATCATAAAAGTGAAAATAATCTCATGGACTCCTGGGGAAAGATGATTTGTCTCCATTTACATATCTGGTGGCATGTTACTCCCCTTTGTATAAATGTCTGTGTCCTGGTTCAATACTTTCTCACCCTACCTCTCATCTGGATGACTTGGAATACAAGGAAGCTGGGATTTGAATTCCAGGGATTCTCTCTTCTTTGGGCTCCCGAGTGGCGCAGCAGCTTAAGGCATTGCATCTCAGTGCAAGAGGCATCACTACAGTCCCTGGTTCAAATCCAGTCTGTATCACATCCGGCTGTGATTGGAAGTCCCATAGGGTGGCGCACAATTGTCCCAGCGTCGTCCGGGTTTGGCCCGGGGTAGGGTTTGGCCGGGGTAGGGTTTGGCCGGGGTAGGCAGTCATTGTAAATAGGAATTTGTTCTTAACTGACTTGCCTAGTTAAATAAAAAATATGTTCTTGGTTTTACAGACATTATGTTTTTCATTTTCACTCTTTTCTTTAAGTTACCCCTCTGTAAACGTCCATCTGTATATCAGAGGAGGCTGGTGGGAGTAGATATAGGAGGATGGGCTCATTGTAATGGCTGGAGTGGAATTAATGGTACGGAGTCAAACATGTATGCTGTATAATGCTGTATACATTTCCTGCCCCGCTAACCCCTCACCCCTGCCCCACAGGCGGTATGGATCACCCATCGACGGATCTCTCATGCTTTAGCTGAGCTCATCGATTATTTGATCTCATTTCAAGCAGATGACGTGCATAGTCAGACCATTGATGTTTAGCCCTTCACCCTGGCAAATTGATCGCAGAGCTAATTGTGTACTTTCCTTTTCAGCAGCGTCTCACCTCCTCGTTCCATCGCTCTTTCTTCAAGGTGCTAGACGACCAGCTTGTGCTAGACATACAGCGGTCAGACACAACTTAGTAAACACCATGGGGGAAAAATCCACTTGTGTCCACAAGTATTGAGTTGTACCCTGTTAACCAGCTTGTTGATCATCATCAGCAGGGAGAGGAGCAGCTGCAGCATTAGTAGCCAGGTAATCTTGTTTGCGTGTCAGTGGTGAAGCCAGAAATGGCTTCATCTCATTGACAGTTTCCTGATAAGCTCTTTTCTGGGAAAGAAACAGGGTTTGCTTTCTACCGGCCAGCTGGCGTCAAAGGCAGTGGAATGGATAACCACTGTAATTACCAACCACTGGACAGCAGTGGCATATGGAAGGGATTGGATGTTGTGTTCCAAACAGGATTGGGATAATAATGGTGGGTAGAAGGTTCTCACCTCCTGTCTCATGTAAAAGTTTTATTGTGCTTCTTAACTTAGATTACAGTCAACTTGAGGGAAGTTGGTATCGTCTTTTATGAATCGTATGTCCATGAGAAAAACTCATTATTTTCACAATTCCTGACATTTAATCCTAGTAAAAATCTTAAGTCAGTTAGGATCCTCATTTTATTTTAAGAATGTGAAATGTCAGAATAATAGTAGAGAGAATGATTTATTTTAGGTTTTATTTCTTTCATCACATTCCCAGTGGGTCAGAAGTTTACATACACTCAATTAGTATTTGGTAGCATTGCCTTTAAATTGTTTAACTTGGGTCAAACGTCCCATTCCTCCTGACAGAGCTGGTGTAACCGAGTCAGGTTTGTAGGCCTCCTTGCTCGTACATGCTTTTTCAGTTCTGTTTCTATGGGATTGAGGTGATGGCCACTCCAATACCTTGACTTTATTGTCCTTAAGCCATTTTGCCACAACTTTGGAAGTATGCTTGGGTTCATTGTCTATTTGGAAGACCAAGCTTTAACTTCCTGATTCATGTCTTGAGATGTTGCTTCAATATATCCACATCATTTTCCTCCCTCATCATACCATCTATTTTGTGAATTGCACCAGTCCCTCCTGCAGCAAAGCATCCCCACAACATAATGCTGCCACCACCGTACGCCACGGTTGGGATGGTGTTCTTCGGTTTGCAAGCCTCCCCCTTTTTCCTCCAAACATAATGATGGTCATTATGGCCAAACAGTTCCCATTTTTGTTTCATCAGACCAGAGGACATTTCTCCAAAAAGTACGATCGTTGTCCCCATGTGCAGTTGCAAACCGTAGTCTGGCTTTTTTATGGCAGTTTTGGAGCAGTGGCTTCTTCCTTGCTGAGCGGCCTTTCAGGTTATGTCGATATAGGCCTCGTTTAAGTGTGGATGTAGATACTTTTGTACCTGTTTCCTCCAGCATCTTCACAAGGTCCTTTGCTGTTGTTCTGGGATTGATTTGCACTTTTCGCACCAAAGTATGTTCATCTCTAAGAGACAGAACGCGTCTCCTTCCTGAGCGGTATGACGGCTGCGAGGTCCCATTGTCACGGCTGTTTGAAGGATCGGACCAAAATGCAGCGTGTTCGTTGTTCCACATATTATATTTATTGTGAAACTAAATGCAATACACGAAAAATACTTGAATACACAAAAAAACAACAGAGAGGAAAACACACTACTCAAAAGATAATAACCCACAAACAGGAAGAGAAAAACCCCTACTTAAATATGATCTCTAATCAGAGGCAATGAGGATCAGCTGCCTCCAATTAGAGATCAACCCCAAACATTCCCAACATAGAAATAGAAAAACTAGAACTTAAACATAGAAATAGAAAACATAGAACAACCCAAAACACCCCCTGTCACGCCCTACCCTACTCTACTATAGAAAATGACATCTTACTAGGGTCAGGACAAGACACCCATAGTGTTTATACTTGCGTACT
The DNA here is from genome assembly GCF_901001165.1 of Salmo trutta. NCBI lineage: Eukaryota > Metazoa > Chordata > Actinopteri > Salmoniformes > Salmonidae > Salmo > Salmo trutta. The sequence goes on from NC_042969.1 coordinate 77,714,025, forward strand.
ATTGTTTGTACACATGAACGTGGTACCTTCAGGCGTTTGGAAATTGCTCCCAAGGATGAACCAGACGTTTTTTTCTGACGTCTTGGCTGATTTCTTTTAATTTTCTCATGTCAAGCAAGGAGGCACTGAGTTTGAAGGTAGGCGTTGAAATACATCCACAGGTACACCTCCGAATGACTCAAATGATGTCAATTAGCCTACCAGAAGCTTCCAAAGCCATGACATCATTTTCTGGAATTTTCCAAGCTGTTTAAAGGCACAGTCAACTTAGTGTATGTAAACTTCTCACCCACTGGAATTGTGATACATTGAAATATAAGTGAAATAATCTGTCTGTAAACAATTGTTGGAAAACTTTATTGTGTCATGCACAAAGTAGATGTCCTAACCGACTTGCCAAAACTATAGTTTGTTAACAAGAAATTTGTGGAGTGGTTGAAAAATGAGTTTTAATGACTCCAACCTAAGTGTATGTTAACTTCTGACTTCAACTGTATATAGAGTCATGTAGTAACCCAAAAAGTGTTAAAGAAATCAATATATTTTATATATGAGATTCTTCAAATTAGCAACCCGTTTGCCTTGATGACAGCTTTGCACACTCTTTGCATTCTCTCAACTGGCTAAGAAACTGGCCTGGATAAAGTAATCCTTCTAACCCCCCCCCCCTTTAAAAGATTTAGATGCACTATTGTAAAGTGGTTGTTCTACTGGATATTATAGGTGAATGCACCAATTTGTAAGTCGCTCTGGATAAGAGCGTCTGCTAAATGACTTAAATGTAAATGTAAATGTAAACACACGAGCGATGGACTTTAGACCGGTGGAAATATGTCCTTTGGTTCCAACCACCGTGTCTTTGGGAGACACAGAGTAAGTGAACGGATAGTTTCCACGTGTGGTACCCACCGCCCACCGTGAAGCATGGAGGAGGAGGTGTGATGGTGTGGGGATGCTTTGCTGGTGACACTGTCAACTCTTCACTGTTGATGTTGAGACTGGTGTTTTGCGGTTACTATTTAATGAAACTGCCAGTTGAGGACTTGTGAGGCATCTCTTTCTCAAACTAGACACTCTATTGTACTTGTCTTCTTGCTCAGTTGTGCACCGGGGCCTCCCACTCCTCTTTCTATTCTGGTTAGAGCCAGTTTGCGCTGTTCTGTGAAGGGAGTAGTACACAGCGTTGTATGAGATTGTAACGAGTTCGCTGAGAGTCAGGAAGCAAGTTCAGGGAGTGAGTATTTTAATAAATAAAAGAAACAATAAACACGAAACACAAACAACGCACTGACATGAAAACAGAGTCAATAACACCTGAGGAAAGAACCAAGGGGAGTGACAGATAGGGAAGCTAATCAAGGAGATGATTTAGTCCAGGTGAGTGTCATGAGGCGCAGGTGAGCGAGACGATGACAGGTGTGCGGGATTATCAGCAGCCTGATCACCTAGAGACCGGAGAGGGAGTATACAGTACATGATAGAGCTCTTCAGTTTCTTGGCAATTTAGTGTTCAGAATAGTCTTCGTTTCTCAAAACAAGAATAGACTGATGAGTTTCAGAAGAAAGGTCTTTGTTTCTGGCCATTTTGAGCCTGTAATCGAACCCACAAATGCTGATGCTCCAGATACTCAACTAGTCTAAAGAAGGCCAGTTTTATTGCTTCTTTAATCAGAACAAAAGTTTTCAGCTGTGCTAACATAATTGCAAAAGTGTTTTCTAATGATCAATTATCCTTTTAAAATGAAAAACTTGGATTAGCTAACATAACGTGCCATTGGAACACAGGAGTGATGGTTGCTGATAATGGGCCTCTGTACAGCTATGTAGATATTCCATAAAAAAAATCAGCCATTTCCATCTACAATAGCAATTTACAACATTAACAATGTCTACACTGTATTTCTGATCAATTTGATGTTTTTCTAATGGACAAAAAATGTGCTTTTCTTTCAAAAACAAGGACATTTCTAAGTGACCCCAAACTTTTAACAGTAGTGTATATATATATATACATAAAATGTGCACATAGGCTCCAACCCTTTTGCCAAAAGTGACAATGATTGAAAGCTTTGACACCTGTAAGAAAACGTAAAATGGCGGAGAGCTGAGAGAATGAAACAGGTTGAACATCATTTGTTTCTGAAGACAGGTTTTGTTTGAGAAATTATTTTCAGCCTCATCATAGGCTGAGACTCTTCACCTCAAACAGAGACGCCGTGTGAGAGAACTCATTTCCCTGCTACAGAGTGATGGAGAGGGACAGGCCTTCATTTTGTCTCTTTTATCCCCAGATGGAATCATTGACTGTGAAAGGCCTCTCCTCAGTTAGTGGTGGAATGACTGAGACAGACAGTCTGGATGCAGCAGACTGAGGCAGCCAATCCCAGCGCAGCTCAGAGAGGAACAGGCCCAGTGACACAGGCTGTCTCACAGCAGTGATTACACTCTGATAGGCCATTCATTGGCTGTTTAACAGACAACTGTATTCATCTCCATCAAGCTGAGGCCCTGATGAAGGTTAGTGCCAGCTAACTGAGGATCATCAACTAATAATGCGTTGTCTTTTAAAACGTACTAAAACCACTGAGCGTGGAAGACTTGTCATTATAGTATCATCCAGTGATCAAGCTATTCTCAGAGCCTAGAAAGAGGACTGTGGACTGTAGTTCATTAGCAGCTCCTACCTGCATTCTATTGACACTTAATATACTAGGATGGAAAGACGTGTTTCACCATAACAATACTGTCTAAAACATACATAGACAAAGACAAGTTTCACCACAACAATACTATCTGAAACGTACATAGACAAAGACATGTTTCACCCAACTGTCTGAAACGTACGTAGACAAAGACAAGTTTCACCATAACAATACTGTCTGAAACGTACGTAGACAAAGACATGTTTCACCATAACAATACTGTCTGAAACGTACGTAGACAAAGACATGTTTCACCATAACAATACTGTGTGAAACGTACGTAGACAAAGACAAGTTTCACCATAACAATACTGTCTGAAACGTATGTAGACAAAGACATGTTTCACCATAACAATACTGTCTGAAACATTCGTAGACAAAGCAAACCTTGGAATAAGGTGTGATATATGAGGCGCATGTATCCACGCTAACAAATCCCTGTCTCTGAGCCCTCTCAGTCGATGGTCATGTGGAGGGATCGCCACACACATACCTGAAAAGGTCAAGTCAGCCGGCTCCATTGCAACTCTGCTGTAGCTGCTCCTGTGGTTCTATCCTCTCTCCTCTCTCCTCTCTCCTATCCTCTCTCCTCTCTCCTATCCTCTCTCTTCTCATCTCTCTCCTCGCTCCTATCCTCTCTCCTCTCTCCTATCCTCTCTCCTCTCTCTCCTCTCATCTCTCTCCTCGCTCCTATCCTCTCTCCTCTCTCCTATCATCTCTCCTCTCTCTCCTCTCATCTCTCTCCTCGCTCCTATCATCTCTCCTCTCTCCTATCATCTCTCCTCTCTCCTATCCTCTCTCCTCTCTCTCCTCTCATCTCTCTCCTCGCTCCTATCCTCTCTCCTCTCTCCTATCCTCTCTCCTCTCTCTCCTCTCATCTCTCTCCTATCCTCTCTCCTCTCTCTCCTCTCATCTCTCTCCTCGCTCCTATCCTCTCTCCTCTCTCCTATCCTCTCTCCTCTCTCTCCTCTCATCTCTCTCCTCTCTCCTATCCTCTCTCCTATCTCTCACCGCTCTCCTCTCTCCTCTCTCCTCTCTCCTATCCTCTCGTCTCTCTCCTCTCTCCTATTCTCTTTCCTCTCTCTCTCCGCTCTCTTCTCCTCTCTCCTCTCTCTCCTCTCTCCTATTCTCTCACCTCTATCCTCTCCTCTCCTCTCTCCTCTCTCCTCTCTCTCCGCTCTCTTCTCCTCTCTCCTCTCTCTCCTCTCTCCTATTCTCTCACCTCTATCCTCTCCTCTCCTCTCTCCTCTCTCCTCTCTCTCCGCTCTCTTCTCCTCTCTCCTCTCTCCTCTCTCTCCTCTCTCCTATCCTCTCATCTCTTTCCTCTCCTATTCTCTCACCTCTCACCTCTAGCCTCTCCTCTCTTCTCTCCTCTCCTCTCCTCCCTCTCCTCTCTCTCCTCTCCTCTCCTATTCTCTCACCTCTCACCTCTATCCTCTCCTCTCTTCTCTCCTCTCCTCTCTCCTCTCTCTCCCCTCTCCTCTCTCCTCTCCTCTCTCCTCTCTCTCCCCTCTCTTCTCTCCTCTCTCTCCCCTCTCCTCTCTCCTCTCTTCTCTCCTCTCCTCTCTCCTCTCTCTCCCCTCTCCTCTCTCTTCTCCTCTCTCCTCTCTCTCCCCTCTCCTCTCTCCTCTCCTCTCTCCTCTCTCTCCCCTCTCCTCTCTCCTCTCCTCTCTCCTCTCTCTCCCCTCTCCTCTCTCCTATCCTCTCATCTCTCTCCTCTCCTATTCTCTCACCTCTATCCTCTCACCTCTCTCCTCTCCCATCTTCTCTCTTCTCCCCTCTCGTCTCTCTCCTATCCTCTACTCTCTTCTCTCCTCTCCTCCACAGTCTCTCTCCTCTCCTCCTCTATCTCTCATCACTGATCTGACCTTTGAATACAATATCATGTTGACATTCAATATTTGTTTATGGACTTTGGGAGGGGAAATAATCTTGCATAATGCAGGTTTTAGCCAGTGAGCACAAACTGGCCATCCCATTCACACACAGACATACGAGGGAAGACATCTAACTATCCCTCTACATAATCCTGCAGTACTGTGTTTTATCTCCTTGTGTCTCCCTTGCAGTGATAGCCCCTTGTTTTCACTACATCAGTAGTGTCCAGGAGCACTGGCTTTAAAAGCTCCCAGAGCCAACAACTGGTACAATTAAAAGAGATGAAATGCACATCATCTAGGTAAACTGCTCAATATTTATGCTTCATAAAATAGCAATATAACCAAGTCTTCTTAAAGGCTCATGAAATGTACTGGATTTAGTGCTGAACAGCACAATTATAGTGTGAAAAATGTGCCTTGAAATGGAATCCTTCGCTCCTTCCACATTTTCCTCTTTACATTGATTTGTTATTTTTTCTCGAAGTCACATTTAATGTTCTATTTTGGCAGCGCTCACTGATGAACGATGGCCAGATAAGTGATGCATGACTTAAAAAAAAAAAAAAAGTACTGTATGTTAGGTCACAAATTTTCCATGCTTTTTCATTCAAGGCCTCGGGAAAGATATTGAACTCGGCCAGTATTGTAATATCGCGCTTGAAGTGTAATCTTTAAATGGTACTCTCATTCAACACCAATTGCATGAGAGCTGTGCAAATATTTGTATTTTTATTTCATTCTTTGATGATTAATGCTTTTAACATTTTCCTACTGTCATGAATTAAAAACCAAACCATTCTGCAATGTTTTGTAGACATAATGCTATTCACAGATGTTCAGTGCAACAATTAGCATGTAGAACTTCATTGATTGATCAAACTTTTTTTTATCAATGTGATACAGCACAAACAAGACAATTTCTCTATCTTCTGCATGTGATGCTGTAGATGCAGATCCAACCCGCCAGACAACATCCACACCAGAATCTCACCAAGAGGAGGAACATAAAGATGATACTAAGAGTGTATGTTGCATAACACAACATCTGGATTTCAGATTCATGGTGGAGCCAGTAGAAACTGCTCTCGCTTTCTATTCTTTTTCAAAATTACAGCAGTGTCTTCTTGACTATCATGCTGAGAAATAACACGTCTGACTTGTTTTTGTTGCATCAAGGATTGCACTGGGGCCACAGAATTTGACCAAAAGTTCAGCCTTGGGTTTGGATTGCATTAAATAGTTCAGCGGGAAGTGTGGGTGTATGTGTGAACCTGATGTAGCCTTGCCCTGAAGTAGCCTTGTCCTGATGTAGCCCAGCCTTGTTCTGATCTAGCCTTGTCCTGATGTAGCCTAGACTTGTCCTGATGTAGCCTTGTCCTGATGTAGCCCAGCCTTGTCCTGATGTAGCCTTGTCCTGATGTAGCCTTGTCCTGATGTAGCCTTGTCCTGATGTAGCCAAGCGTTGTCCTGATGGAGCCCAGCATTGTCCTGGTGGAGCCCAGGCTTGTCCTGATGTAGCCTTGTCCTGATGTAGCCTTGTCCTGATGTAGCCTTGTCCTGATGTAGCCAAGCATTGTCCTGATGGAGCCCAGTCTTGTCCTGATGGAGCCCAGTCTTGTCCTGATGGAGCCTTGTCCTGATGGAGCCTTGTCCTGATGTAGCCTTGTCCTGATGGAGCCTTGGCCTGATGTGGTCTTGCCCCTTTGTCGCCCAGCCTTCGGCTGATGGAGCCCAGCCTTCGGCTGATGGAGCCAAGCATTGTCCTGATGGAGCCCAGTCTTGTCCTGATGGAGCCCAGTCTTGTCCTGATGGAGCCTTGTCCTGATGGAGCCTAGCCTTGTCCTGATGTAATTCAACGAATCACGGAATAGTATTTAACTAGGAAGTCGGGCCACCACGGAAAAAATTATGTTTATGGAGTGTCAATTTCCTGAATATAACTCTTCAGATATTTTCATATCTTATTGATTACAGTCTTCTATTAATCTATTATTACCTCATCAGTCATATTCTGAATGTCACAAACCCTTGGATATCTACACGAACCCTAGCATAGATCATGAATTAGCGATACACAAATTGGCTTAATTATTTATTTACTAACTAACTTAATCATTCACAGAATTACATAAACACACACACACACACAATAGGTCATACATTGGTTATTGAGATGGTAGAAAAGTCCCTAGTGGGCTAAACCGATATGACGGCTTGGTAGACAAAGGAAAGGGGTGGGGACAGTTCAAGAGCGGGAAACTCAGAGAGGATTCACTGTAATACAGTTGATAACCACACCCATAAAAATTGCTAATACTTTTAACATGAACAGCCGCTCAATCGAAAACAAATTGCAATTTACATTCTTACGAGTGTATGCTTTTGTCCCTCTCTGCGTACGCCTGTCCATCTGCTGGAAAATAGTTAATCGGAATCTCTGTTTTTTTAACTCTTGTTGCTGTGTCCTTTGTAGCTCTATTATAATGGATACGTCAGCGTACCCTGTAGTTCTTAGAGTTGTTCTATTTTTTTTTTTATTTTTTTTTTATTTAATTAGGCAAGTCAGTAAAGAACAAATTCTTATTTTCAATGACAGCCTAGGAACAGTGGGTTAACTGCCTTGTTCAGGGGCAGAATGACAGATTTGTACCTTGTCAGCTCGGGATTTGAACTTGCAACCTTGCGGTTACTAGTTCAACGCTCTAACCGCTAGGCTACTCTGCCACTAGGCTACGCTGCCGCTTCCGCAGTTGTCGGTATTCTCGTCCTAAACTTACGCATAGTTTCAGCTGCAAATGTATTCGGCGTACGTGACAAATAAACTTTGATTTGAGATTGATAAAGGTTACGGTCCAGGATTTACCTCTTCAGTAGTGATCGATAGTTTCAGAGTTTAGCCATTTCAACATTGGGACACCGTCCCGGCGTTATCTTGACTTTTAGTAGAGTTGTAGTTTAAACACACCCAGAGAGTCGTGAAGAGGACACGACAAAGCCTATTACCCCTCAGGAAACTAAAAAGATTTGGCATGGGTCCTGAGATCCTCAAAAGGTTCTACAGCTGCAACATCGAGAGCATCCTGACTGGTTGCATTACTGCCTGGTACGGCAATTGCTCGGCCTCTGATCGCAAGGCACTACAGAGGGTAGTGAGTTCGGCCCAGTACATCACTGGGGCCAAGCTGCCTGCCATCCAGGACCTCTACACCAGGCGGTGTCAGAGGAAGGCCCTAAAAATTGTCAAAGACCCTAGCCACCCCAGTCATAGACTGTTCTCTCTACTACCGCATGGCAAGCGGTACCGGAGTGCCAATTCTAGGACAAAAAGGCTTCTCAACAGTTTTTACCCTCAAGCCATAAGACCCCTGAACAGGTAATCAAATGGCTACCCGGACAATTTGCATTGCGTGCCCCCCCAACCCTTCTTTTACGCTGCTTCTACTCTCTGTTTATCATATATGCACAGTCACTTTAACTATACATTCATGTACATACTACCTCAATTGGCCCGACCAACCAGTGCTCCCGCACATTGGCTAACCGGGCTATCTGCATTGTGTCGCACCACCTGCCAACCCCTCTTTACACTACTGCTGCTCTCTGTTCATCATATATGCATAGTCACTTTAACCAGCCTCGCTACTTTTATAGCCTCGCTACTGCTTTTCACTGTCTTTTTACTGTTGTTTTTATTTCTTTACTTACCTATTGTTCACCAATACCTTTTTTGCACTATTGGTTAGAGCCTGTAAGTAAGCATTTCACTGTAAGGTCTACTACACCTGTTGTATTCGGCGCACGTGACAAATAAACTTTGATTTGATTTGAGACTGATAAAGATTACGGCCTAGGATTTACCTCTTAGTAGTGATCGATAGTTTCAGAGTTTAGCCATTTCAACGTGGGGACCCTGTCCCGGCATTATCTTGACCTTTGGTAGAGTTGTAGTTTAAACTACTTCACACACCAGCGTCACCCAGCATGTTTTGGTGTACAGTAGTAGCCATTTCAACGTGGGGACCCTGTCCCGGTGTTATCTTGACTCTAGTTTGTAGATTTCTTCACCATTCAAGACATCCAGCTTACTGTGGGTCTTTTTGGCATCGAGTACTACTTCTTCTCTGTTGAAAGTTTCAGAGTTCCAGACATTTCAATGTGGGAACTCCCATCCCTGCATTTTTGACTAATGTACAGTTTGTCAGGGGAGTCCTTTATAAGCACTTGCCTTGGAGGGCGGTTCCATCCCTTTTGTCCCAATGTCTGTGCTCACGTGGGCGTGGTTACTGACTGGGTAAAATTTTACATGAAAGACAATTCTCATTTAGGAGATTAAAATCACATTTCATCTTTTCAAAAGTATTCCTATACTCAATAATTTATTTACACAACATTCAGATGCAAACCCTATAAATGAGAAGTGTATACAACCAAAGAAACAGTAATGTGTGTCTCCTGACCTTCTTGAGGTCACCAAATGAAACAACCTTGACATGCCTGTTCCTTAAGTGTCCATGGACCATTTCAAATGCTCAGAATATAGAAATTATGTTCAATTATTCAAACTTTTGATGTCCAAGTGTCTCTCTGTGTTCCACAATTTACATTTCAATCTCGAACGCTACAGAGCATAGAGGCAGCGTATTTTCCACGACTGCCATAACTGCCTCTGCGTGAGAGAGAGAGGGCGCTGTAGAGCATACCCACTGCAACCTGCCTTGTCCTGATGTAGCCTTGTCCTGATGTAGGCTAGACTTGTCCTGATGTAGCCTTGTGCTGATGTAGCCTTGTCCTGATGTAGCCTAGACTTGTCCTGATGTAGACTTGTCCTGATGGAGCCCAGCCTTGTCCTGGTGGAGACAAGCCTTGCCCTGATGTAGCCTTGTCCTGATGGAACCCAGCCTTGTCTTGATGTAGCCTAGACTTGTCCTAATGTAGCCTTGTCCTGATGGAGCCCAGCCTTGTCATGATGGAGCCCAGCCTTGTCATGATGGAGCCCAGCTTTGTCATGATGGAGCCCAGCCTTGTCCTGATGGAGCCCAGCCTTGTCATGATGGAGCCCAGCCTTGTCATGATGGAGCCCAGCCTTGTCATGATGGAGCCCAGCCTTGTCCTGATGTAGCCTAGACTTATCCTGATGTAGCCTTGTCCTGATGGAGCCTTGTCCTGATGGAGCCCAGCCTCGTCCTAATGTAGCCTGGACTTGTCCTGATGTAGCCTTGTCCTGATGGAGCCTTGTCCTGATGGAGCCCAGCCTTGTCCTGATGTAGCCTGGACTTGTCCTGATGTAGCCTTGTCCTGATGGAGCCTCGTCCTGATGGAGCCCAGCCTTGTCCTGATGTAGCCCAACCTTGTCCTGATGTAGCCTAGACTTGTCCTGATGTACCCCAGCCTTGTCCTGATGGAGCCCAGCCTTTTCCTGATGGAGCCCAGCCTTGTCATGATGGAGCCCAGCCTTGTCATGATGGAGCCCAGCCTTGTCCTGATGGAGAATTGTCCTGATGTAACCTTGTCCTGATGGAGACAAGCCTTGTCCTGATGTAGCCTTGTCCTGTTATAGCTTAGCCTTGTCCTGATGGAGCCTAGACTTGTCCGGATGTAGACTTGTCCTGATGGAGCCCAGCCTTGTCCTGATGTATCCCAGCCTTGTCCTGATGGAGCCCAGCCTTGTCCTGATTGAGCCCAGCCTTGTCCTGATGTAGCCTAGACTTGTCCTGATGTAGCCCAGCCTTGTCCTGATGGAGCCCAGCCTTGTCATGATGGAGCCCAGCCTTGTCATGATGGAGCCCAGCCTTGTCCTGATGGAGAATTGTCCTGATGTAGCCTAGACTTGTCCTGATGTAGCTTTGTCCTGATGTAGCCCAGCCTTGTCCTGATGGAGACAAGACTTGTCCTGATGTAGCCTTGTCCTGTTATAGCTTAGCCTTGTCCTGATGGAGCCTAGACTTGTCCGGATGTAGACTTGTCCTGATGGAGCCCAGCCTTGTCCTGGTGGAGACAAGCCTTATCCTGATGTAGCCTTGTCCTGATGGAGTCTTGTCCGGATGGAGCCCAGCCTTGTCCTGATGGAGCCTTGTCCTGATGTAGCCCAGCCTTGTCCTGATGTAGCCCAGCCTTGTCCTGATGTAGCCTAGACTTGTCCTGATGTAGCCCAGCCTTGTCATGATGGAGCCCAGCCTTATCATGATGGATCCCAGCCTTGTCCTGATGGAGCCCAGCCTTGCTCTGATGCAGCCTTGTCCTGATGTAGCCTAGACTTGCCCTAATGTAACCTTGTCATGATGGAGCCCAGCCGTGTCCTGATGTAGCCCAGCCTTGTCCTGATGGAGCCTTGTCCTGTTATAGCTCAGCCTTGTCCTGATGTAGCCCAGCCTTGTTCTGATGTAGCCTTGTCCTGTTATAGCTCAGCCTTGTCCTGATGTAGCCCAGCCTTGTTCTGATGTAGCCTTGTCCTGATGTAGCCTAGACTTGTCCTGATGTAGCCTTGTCCTGATGTAGCCCAGCCTTGTCCTGATGGGGCTCAGCCTTGTCATTATGGAGCCCAGCCTTGTCCTGATGGAGATTTGTCCTGATTAGAGGTTGACCGATTAATTGGAATGGCCGATTAATTAGGGCCGATTTCAAGTTTTCATAACAATCGGCCAAATCGGCGTCCAAAAATACCAATTTCCGATTGTTATGAAAACTTGAAATCGGCCCTAATTAATCGGCCATTCCAATGAATCGGTCGACCTCTAATCAGGACAAGTATTATTTTTTTAAATTTTTAAATTTTAAATTTTTTTACCTTTATTTAACTAGGCAAGTCAGTTAAGAACACATTCTCATTTTCAATGACGGCCTAGGAACGGTGGGTTAACTGCCTTGTCCAGGGGCAGAATGACAGAGTTTTACCTTGTCAGCTCAGGGATTCAATCTTGCAACCTTACGGTTAACTAGTCCAACGCTCTAACCACCTGCTTTACGTTGCACTCCACGAGGTTACGAGAATGCAGTAAGAAGCTACGGTAAGTTGCTAGCTAGCATTAAACTTATCTTATAAAAAACAATCAATCAATCATAATCACTAATTAACTACACATGGTTGATGATATTACTAGTTTATCCTCTACGGGCTAGGGGGCAGCATTGAGAATTTTGGAAAAAATATGTGCCCATTTTTAACTGCCTCCTACACCAACTCAGAAGCTAGAATATGCATATTATTGTTCAGGTTTGGATAGAAAACACCCTAACGTTTCTAAAACTGTTTGAATGGTGTCTGTGAGTATAACAGAACTCCTATGGCAGGCAAAAACCTGACAAGGTTTCATGCAGGAAGTGGCCTGTCTGACAAGGAGTCGTTCTTCTTGTCTCTGTTTATTGAAGAGTAAGGATCTTAGCTGTAACGTGACAATTCCTAGGGCTCCAATAGGCTCTCAGAACCCGGGAAAAACCTGAACGATGACGAGGCAGCCTCAGGCTGAAACACATTATCTCCTTTTCCAAGTGTCGCATCAGGGGACAACAGAATTAGGCGCGTGCGCGATTCGCCCCCGTGGAGTATTTTCATTCGGCTGTTTAGCTAATTGCAGATTCCCGGTTGTAATATTATCGCTTTTCTATGAGATAAATTGCATAAAAATTTATTTTAAACAGCGGTTGACATGTTTCGAAGTACGGTAATGGAATATTTAGAATTTTTTTGTCACGTTCTGTGCCATGCGCACGACCGTGATTTAGCATTCTGATAGTGTCTAGAACGCACGAACAAAACGCCGCTGTTTGGATATAACGATGGATTATTTGGGACCAAACCTACATTTGTTATTGAAGTAGAAGTCCTGGGAGTGCATTCTGACGAAGAACAGGAAAGGTAAGACCATTTTTCTTATAGGAAATATGATTTTGGTGAAGGCTAAACTGGTTGGGTGTCTAAATAGCTAGCCCGTGATGGCTGGGCTATGTACTTAGAATATTGCAAAATGTGCTTCATCCGAAAAGCTATTTTAAAATCGGACATATCGAGTGCATAGAAGAGTAATGTATCTATAATTCTTAAAATAATTGTTATGCTTTTTGTGAACGTTTATCGTGAGTAATTTAGCAAATTGTTAGTAAATTCCCCGGAAGTTTGCGGGGGTATGCTTTTTCTGAACGTCACATGCTAATGTAAAAAGCTGTTTTTTGATATAAATATGAACTTGATTGAACAGACATGCATGTATTGTATAACATAATGTCCTAGGTGTGTCATCTGATGAAGATCATAAAAGGTTAGTGCTGCATTTAGCTGTGGTTTAGGTTTTTGTGACATTATATGCTAGCTTGAAAAATGGGTGTCTGATTATTTCTGGCTGGGTACTCTGCTGACATAATCTAATGTTTTGCTTTCATGTAAAGCCTTTTTGAAATCGGACAGTGTGGTTAGATTAACGAGAGTCTTGTCTTTAAATAGCTGTAAAATAGTCATATGTTTGAGAAATTGAAGTAATAGCATTTCAAACGTTTTAAAAATCGCGCCACAGGATGACACTAGCTGTTACGTAGGTGGGACGAATTTGTCCCGCGGTCCCATAGAGGTTATCTAGCCTGTCCTACGTTGGATATAATCGCTTCGGTACACGTTGCTCCAACCATAAACATCAATGCCTTTCTTAAAATCAATACACAAGTATATATTTTTAAACCTGCATATTTAGTACATCTAGACGTTCCGCTAGCGGAACACCACTCCAATATCCAATGATAGGGCGTGGCGCGAAATACAAACTCCTCGAAAATCCGAAAACTTCCATTTTTCAAACATATGACTATTGGAGTGGACTATTGGAGTGGACTATCCGATTTCAAAAAGGCTTTACAACGAAAGCAAAACATTAGATTATGTCAGCAGAGTACCCAGCCAGAAATAATCAGACACCCATTTTTCAAGCTAGCATATAATGTCACAAAAACCAAAACCACAGCTAAATGCAGCACTAACCTTTGATGATCTTCATCAGATGACACTCCTAGGACATTATGTTATACAATACATGCATGTTTTGTTCAATCAAGTTCATATTTATATCAAAAACCAGCTTTTTACATTAGCATGTGACGTTCAGAACTAGCATACCCACCGAACACTTCCGGTGAATTTACTAAATTACTCACGATAAACGTTCACAAAAAACATAACAATTATTTTAAGAATTATAGATACAGAACTCCTTTATGCAATCGCGGTGTCCGATTTTAAAATAGCTTTCGGTGAAAGCACATTTTGCAACATTCTGAGTAGATAGCTCGCCATCACGGGCTAGCTAATTTGACACCCACCAAGTTTGGTACTCACCAAACTCAGATTTACTATAAGAAAAATTGGATTACCTTTGCTGTTCTTCGTCAGAATGCACTCCCAGGACTTCTACTTCAACAACAAATGTTGGTTTGGTTCCAAATAATCCATAGTTATATCCAAATAGCGGCGATTTGTTTGTGCGTTCAAGACACTATCCAAAGGGTAACGAAGGGTGACGCGCGGACGCGTATCGTGACAATTTTTTAAAAAATATTCCATTACCGTACTTTGAAGCATGTCAAACGCTGTTTAAAATCAATTTTTATGCGATTTTTCTCGTAAAATAGCGATAATATTCCGACCGGGAGTCGTTGTTTTCGTTCAAAGACTGAAAAAGTAAAATGGACTCTTCATGTGCACGCGCGCACCTGTCTCATTGTTCTCAGATCGACCACTTACCAAATGCGCTACTGTTTTTCAGCCAGTAACTGCAGAGTCATCATTCAACGTTCTGGCGCCTTCTGAGAGCCTATGGGAGCCTTAGAAAGTGTCACGTTACAGCAGAGATCCTTTGTTTTGGATAGAGATGACAAAGAAGTCCATAAATGGTCAGACAGGGTACTTCCTGTACAGAATCTTCTCAGGTTTTGGCCTGCCATTTGAGTTCTGTTATACTCACAGACACCATTCAAACAGTTTTAGAAACTTTGGAGTGTTTTCTATCCAAAGCTACTAATTATATGCATATTCTAGTTTCTGGGCAGGAGTAATAACCAGATTAAATCGGGTACGTTTTTTATCCGGCCGTGAAAATACTGCCCCCTATCCATAACAAGTTAATATTGCCTGCTAACATGAATTTCTTTTAACTAGGGAAAATGTGTCACTTCTCTTGCAAACAGAGTCAGGGTATATGCAGCAGTTTGGGCCGCCTGGCTTGTTGCGAACTGTGAAGACTATTTCTTCCTAACAAATACAGCCTACTTCGCCAAACGGGGATGATTTAACAAAAGCGCATTTGCGAAAAAAGCACAATCGTTGCACGACTGTACCTAACCATAAACATCAATGCCTTTCTTAAAATCAATACACAGAAGTATATATTTTTAAACCTGCATATTTAGCTAAATGAAATCCAGTTTAGCAGGCAATATTAACCAGTTGAAATTGTGTCATTTTGCGTTCATTGCACGCAGTCAGGGTATATGCAACACTTTGGGTAATTTGTCAGAATTTTACGTAATTATGACATAACACTGAAGGTTGTGCAATGTAACAGGAATAACGTTTGGTTTTCGAGATGATAGTTTCCGGATCCGACCATATTAATGACCTAAGGCTCGTGTTTTTGTGTGTTATTATGTTATAATTAAGTCTATGATTTGATAGAGCAGTCTGACTGAGCGGTGGTAGGCAGCAGCAGGCTTGTAAGCATTCATTCAAACAGCACTTTCGTGCGTTTTGCCAGTAGCTCTTCGCAATGCATTGCGCTGTTTATGACTTCAAGCCTATCAACTCCCAAGATTAGGCTGGTGTAACCCATGTGAAATGGCTAGCTAGTTAGCCGGATGCACGCTAATAGCGTTTCAAACGTCACTCGCTCTGAGACTTGGAGTAGTTTTTCCCATTGCTCTGCATGGGTAACGCTGCTTCGAGGGTGGCTGCTGTCGATGTGTTCCTGGTTCGAGCCCAGGTAGGAGCGAGGAGAGGGATGGAAGCTATACTGTTACACTGGCAATACTAAAGTGCCTACAAGAACATCCAATAGTCAAAGGTATATGAAATACAAATCGTATAGAGAGAAATAGTCCTATAATTCCTATAATAACTACAACCTAAAACATCTTACCTGGGAATATTGAAGACTCATGTTAAAAGGAACCACCAGCTTTCAAATGTTCTCATGTTCTGAGCAAGGAACTTAAACGTTAGCTTTTTTACATGGCACATATTGCACTTTTACTTTCTTCTCCAACACTTTGTTTTTGCATTATTTAAATAAAATTGAAGATGTTTCATTATTTATTTGAGGCTAAATTGATTTTGATGTATTATATTAAGTTAAAATAAGTGTTCATTCAGCATTGTTGTAATTGTCATTATTACAAATGAAAAAAAAAAAATCGGCCGACTAATCGGCATCGGCCCTTTTGACCCGCCAATAATCGGTATCGGTATCGGCGTTGAAAAATCATAATCGGTCGACCTCTAGTCCTGATGTAACCTTGTCCTGATGGAGGCCAGCCTTGTCCTGATGGAGCCTTGTCCTGATGGAGATTTGTCCTGATGTAACCTTGTCCTGATGGAGGCTTGTCCTGATGGAATCTTGTCCTGATGTAGCTCAGCCTTGTCCTGATGTAGCCTTGTCCTGATTTAACCCTGTCCTGATGGAGCCCAGCCTTGTCCTGATGGAGCCTTGTCCTGATGGATCCCAGCCTTGTCCTGATGGAGCCTTGTCCTGATGGAGCCCAGCCTTGTCCTGATGGAGCCCAGCCTTGTCCTGATGGAGCCCAGCCTTGTCCTGATGGAGCCTTGTCCTGATTTAACCCTGTCCTGATGTAGCCTTGTCCTGATGGAGCTCAGCCTTGTCCTGATGTAGCCCAGTCTTGTCCTGATGGAGCCTTACAACTGCTTGGAATTTAAAACTACTGTTCAATTATTAAAACTTTTGATGTCCAAGTATCTCTCTGTGTTCCACAGTTTATATTTCAATTACCTGATGGAGCCCAAACTTGTCCTGATGTATCCTTGTCCTGATGGAGCCCAGCCTTGTCCTGATGTAACCCAGCATTGTCCTGATGGAGCCCCGCCTTGTCCTGATGTAACCTTGTCCTGATGGAGCCCAGCCTTGTCCTGATGGAGCCCTGTCCTGATGTAGCCTTGTCCTGATGTAGCCCAGCCTTGTCCTGATGGAGCCTAGACTTGTCCTGATGTAGCCTTGTCCTGATGTAGCCTTGTCCTGATGTAGCCTTTCCCTGATGGAGATTATTGTATTGCCATCTGAAGCAGTGTCACACAGGAATAGTAATTATATACAGCCCAGAGGAGGATCTGAACTACCCAAGCTTTTCAATCATTTCCATTATGTATCTCTGAAGGCGTGCTCTTGCCTCATCTCACTTAGTCCAAGCGAGTTCTTACAATATTTTTGTAACTGCAGTATTTTTCAAATGATAACTTTTAATACCTTGCTTCTTTTTTAAATGTATTTTTTATTTCTGTCAGTATTTACATTTGATATCTGATATCTGTAAATTAACATTTAAAAAAAAAGAAAGATAAATAAATTTAACTTTTAATGTTTGATTTATGATCTTCCAAGAGCACAGAGGACGTTGGTGAGGTCTTCACATTCTACATTAAATCTACCATACTTTCGCCCTTCTCATTCCAGTTTGAGTCAGACTATAAGAATATTAGTGTGACAGTATTAACCTCAGTTTCTAGGGCCGAGGAGTATGTTTTGGAGCAGAAGAGGCCACTGGGAATAGTGGGGAAAAGTGATGACCTGCAGCCAGTTTGCATCCTTCACTGACAATTAGCAGGATATTCCTGGTCCTTATTCCTGGGGGCCAGAGAGAGGCCTGTAATCATCCATATCAATTATTGGGCCTCTGACATGGCCATTTACATTGCCAGGGTGGCTCCGCTGCTCTGACTAATGGGCCCACCATCTGGGGCTGTTCCCCAAGCGCCAGGCAAGGAAAACAGGCTACAAGACTCAGACACCAACCGCACGGCACGGTACTCTGGACCTGGCAGGCGGAGATGGAGACGGGAGCCATGCAATATGGCCATTTATTAATGTAAACGTGCTTTTCCAAAGGAGTCAAGCGGTGTTCTGAATCATGTTTTGTATTCTGAAAAAAAGGAAATGTCTCTGTGTAGTGTCAGAGAGATGCGGTGTGAGTGGAATGTATATACGATTTCTACACTCCATATTCTTCCGACTCCTTTTCCTTACTTCCCTACCCGGTTAACCTTTCACACTCCATAAGGTGCTGTAGTATTTGGTTTCATTGTGATGTGGGCAGTCTATCTGCCAGCGTGGGTCATTCTAATGATGCTGTGCTTAATCCATGGAGCACCTCAGTGAGCAGTTCCCCTGCTAGGAAAGGTCACTTGAATCCAATGTTATTGGACAGGGTTCAAAGCCTTAAGAAATATCACCTTGCACTTCTTCTGGCCAAAAGTATCGTATCGTATTCCTTCCTCTCTCTTGTGTTCATTGGGTTTAATCAGGAATTGAATGTATTGCAATGCTTTAAAGGTCGGCCCAGTTGCGTGGCATTTCCAATACACTCTCTTAGCTTCGGTCACACCGAGTCGGTCATTGCGCAAAATAGTATGCAGCATCATCCTGATATGTGCGCAGCATCATCTGCATATGTCCGCAGCATCATCTGGATATGTACGCAGCATCATCCGGATATGTACGCAGCATCATCCGGATATGTACGCAGCATCATCCGGATATGTACGCAGCATCATCCGGATATGTGCGCAGCATCATCTGCATATGTACGCAGCATCATCCGGATATGTCCGCAGCATCATCCGGATATGTACGCAGCATCATCCGGATATGTACGCAGCATCATCCGGATATGTACGCAGCATCATCCGGATATGTACGCAGCATCATCCGGATATGTACGCAGCATCATCCGGATATGTACAGAGCATCATCCGGATATGTACGCAGCATCATCCGGATATGTACGCAGCATCATCCGGATATGTACGCAGCATCATCCGGATATGTGCGCAGCATCATCTGCATATGTACGCAGCATCATCCGGATATGTCCGCAGCATCATCCGGATATGTACGCAGCATCATCCGGATATGTACGCAGCATCATCCGGATATGTACGCAGCATCATCCGGATATGTACGCAGCATCATCCGGATATGTACGCAGCATCATCTGGATATGTATGCAACAAATAGTTCCAACATTCACCTTCTGCTCCCATTTCTGTCAAGCTGTCTACACATACAGTTTGATGCATATGTTCGATAAATTCAACATATGCGCAACACCGAAGGCACTGCAACTGCCTCCGCAATGCAATGCTGCAAGGCAAACACATCGTTCCATTGGAAATTAATGTAATTCTGGTGTACCAAAATGCAATGCTGCAAGGCAAACGCATCGTTCCATTGGAAATGCGGCAAGTTAGAGAGAAGCTGTAAAATAAGAATCAACATACTGTATGTGTGCAGAATGGGTGCAGTATTGTATGTACACAAGATGCCAGTTTAGCAGTAGACTATGAAGTTTACTTGAGAAATGCACTGAAAACACATTTGGTAACTGTTATTTCCTTACATAAGAGTTTTAAACTCTCTCTGGGCGCATTCTCACAGCCATGCATTTGTGAGGTGCTCAGAATTCAACACTTCAAATGTTAATCCCACTGACCATGACCCGGTGCTAGCTGCCTCATGTATAAAGACAGAGATATACAGTACAGGTATGGGATCTTAATTTGATCACTCTGTTGCAGGAGAATTTTCCTGCAATGTAGGAAATGTAAAACGTGTAGTGTATTTGAGGTTTAAGATAGAGTTAAAGAAGTTTATAATTTCCACTTTGAAATTTCAGACTTGATTTTCCCTTACGAATGATTTGTATTTTCTGTTGTAGCAGGATTATTTTCCTGCTGTAGTAAACTGGCTCAAATGAAGATCCTACATCTGTATATGGTAATGTCAGTGCTGACTCCTGGAGGTCTGGGCCTCAGGCAGAGTCTGTCTACCAAACAAACTAGACTCTTTCCAGAGATGGATAGAAGCACTATGCCCTACCTGTCTTTTCACCCGGCCCAGAATGCATATGTGTGATCAATGGAGCCCCTGACTGTGCCGCTGTCCCTCAGCCTTCTTCACTAATCAAGAGTCAAGGGTGATCACAAGCACACTTGTGCCCCTCTCTTCTCTCAAGTAGCGGAGGACTTAACTATTCCCTCTGTCCTACACTGACAGCTCTGCATATGCCTAGGCAGAACAGAAACAACGTGTTTCTTTTGTCCTCCTGATAGTAATCTTTGAAATATTGACTCAGTTACATATGTCCTATGCCCTCTGGGCTTCCTTACAAACTTCTGTCAAGTGAATGAGTTGAAAGAGTTACGGCCTAACCTCAGACTAACCTCAAACTAACCTGAGACTAACCCCAGACTAACCTCAGACAACCCTCACTCTAACCTGACTAACCTCAGACAACCCTCACTCTAACCTGACTAACCTCTGACTAACCTGACTAACATCAGACTAGCCTGACTAACCTGACTAACATCAGACTAGCCTGACTAACCTGACTAACATCAGACTAGCCTGACTAACCTGACTAACATCAGACTAGCCTAACATCAGACTAACCTGACTAACTTGATAACCTCCGATTAACCTGACTAACCTCATACTAACCTGACTAACCTCATACTAACCTGACCAACCTCAGACCAACCTCAGACCAACCTCAGACCAACCTCAGACCAACCTCTGACCAACCTCCGACCAACCTCCGACCAACCTCAGACCAACCTCCGACCAACCTCAGACCAACCTCAGACCAACCTCAGACTAACCTCAGACTAACCTCAGACTAACCAGGGGTGAAAGATGGATAAATGAGCTCGTCTATGTGTAGTTATTTTTTCTAAGGAGGATGGTACAACCTGATCCTATCATATAATGTCAGTCAGAGACATCTATATCAACCACCAGCTATTACCATTGCAAAGTGATGTCCCTCCTATAAGCCAAGTTGTAGGGATGAAACACATGCTTTCTGCTCAGAATGTGTCAACTGGACCAATGACATCAGACAACATCAGTCCTCCATGACATGGTTCACTGACATCATCAGACATCCATGGCATGGATCACTGACATCATCAGACATCCATGGCATGGATCACTGACATCATCAGACATCCATGGCATGGATCACTGACATCATCAGACATCCATGGCATGGATCACTGACATCAGACAACATCAGTAATCCATGGCACAGCTCACTGACAACATCAGACAGTATCACTCATTCATGGCACAGCTCACTGACAACATCAGACAACATCACTCATCCATGGCATGGCATGAAAGAACATTTACTTTAGGCTTTTTTAAAGAGTTGTCAATCATCACCAGCAGCGAGTAAGCTAGCTGGACTTGACAGAGAGAGCCCTCCCTGGCACAAACACCGGGAAAGCGTTTGTCTAACATTCTCAGACAGTTCAAGGTTAATTAATGTATATCATAAAATATTGACGCCGGAAATGATCACTTACAGCCACTGGGACACACAGCAGAGAACAAGGCATTGTAAACCCGGGTAAATATGCAATAGTATTTGATATGGATGTGTGGATATGGAAATAGCTGGGGTAGCCCCCTAAAGTTAGTCATTTGCACATTTTGGAAGTGGGTTAATGAGAGATGGATCATGGGAAAAGTTTCCCTGTTCCCCGGAAGAGCCACACAGTCATTATTTGATTCATGAGTGCTGCTGGAGGTAGAGAGCAGCCTATCATTCTTTCTCTACCTCAAAGGGCTTCAGTCAGTCAGACAGTTTATCAAACACATCCATACTAACTCACACTTGTCTATCACAGCATTACAGCATACAGCCCAATCCTGCAGAAACACAGCTGGAAACATTTACGATATGTCAAACATCCATTTGGTTTTAATACCCTGCCACTATCCAAGCCATGAAGTCAAATTATATAGCAAACAAATAATATGCCTGTAGCTGTATCTAAGTGAAATGACGAGGAGCCGTGAGCATCTGAGCACGTAGTAGTTTAATCACAGCAGAGGCTCTTTGTTAGTAAGGTCTGTAAACACCACAATGTATTACGGCAGTAATAGACAGAGGACTCTATCGTATACCACATATTGAGAGGCATTGTGTTGGTTTTGTTTGTCTTCTGTTTAGAGTTTGTTGGATGAGTATGTGTAATTGTCTGCCTCTTACTGTAATCCAGCCCTCTTGTTCATAAGAAGACATTAGAGCTGGCAGAGCTTCTCGTTCCTTCTGGAAGCTTCTCGTTCCTTCCGGAATCATCTGGTTCCTTCTGGAATGGTGCTCCAATAGGATTACAGTCCAGTCTAAGTCTGTGGCTTATTGCCAGACTTTCTGCAGATGACCCTCAAACCCTCTACGATGATAAGCTGTCAGTAATGCTGGACATATGTGATATCTTAATTTGATCACTCTGTTGTTGCTAAGAATTTTCCTGCCACGCAGAAAATTCAAATGAGCCTCGTGATTTACATAAATTCTCTGAAAACCCGCAGTTCTCTTTCTCTCTCGCAGAATAAATGTCCTACTACCGCACACTCTTAGAAAAAAAGGTGCTATCTAGAACCTAAAATGGTTCTTCGGTTGTCCCCATTGGAGAACCCCTTGAAGAAGCCTTTTTGGTTCCAGGTAGAACCCTTTTGGTTCCAGGTAGAACCCCTTTGAGTTTCAAGTAGAAGCTTTTACACAGAGGGTTCTACATGGAATCCAAAAGAGTTCTATATGGAACCAGAAAGGACCAAAATGGGTTCTCATATGGGGACAGTCGAAAATCCCTTTTGGAAGCCTTTTTTCTAAGAGTGTAGGTCCTACTACTGTGACATTCAAATGTACAAATGTACAAATCGTGCTGCAGGACAGAACTGGTCAAATTAAGATCCCATATCTGTACAAGGTACAGTCTGTCTTCATCCTTTTATTAAGTTAGTGAACATGTCACATGTCCAGGGCCATAACACTACAGAAGGTAAAATGTTGTGTCGCATTCTACCTGTACACAGCAGCCTGCGAGAGTGGTAGTCCTGTCCTGTGTGGCTGTCTGTCTGGTGTAAATTAATGACTACATGCTGTGATCACTTATTGGAATGAGAAAGAGCTGGGGTGGACAGAAGCAGAGATCCTTCCGGTAGGTACTAATTAAATGGTTTGTCTTAAGTGGGCTTTAATGAGCGGTTGCCAATCAAATAAATTAAATAATTGCTGCAGGCTTAATTCAATTTATTTATTGCTGATTTTGTGCAGAATAAGTTGTTTGGTTCCCTCCCATAGGGATAGTTTCTCTCTCTGCAAAATACAAACCAATAATTAAACCGATGGCTTCTTTTCAAAATAATGCCCATTGCCCTGTGAAAGTCCTGACAAAGCACAGCAATTCAATTACTCTAATTATTTGTCCACTATGTGCAGTATATTAGTAATCCAAATATACATCCAAATATATAATTTGTCTTGCTAATAGCAAACAAAACACAGTCCCTCTTCAGTGTATTAAAAAAGGGATAATCATTATGTTTTAGAATCAATTAATATAGATGGCATCGATAGTATCTCATATTTGTCATAACTCCCAGGAGTGCTCTCTGCCCACCCTGGTTATCAGGATATTCGTTTTGTACTGTAGTGTTGTGGAGCGTTGTGGAGCGGCTGGTACCACTTCCCTACAGCATCTCAGTGTCTCTCTCGCTAGGGATAGAACATTTGAAAACAAATCAGATGGAATATTATGGTCCTAATGATGAATTTCCTCTTGACAGCGTTAAGACAATAACTGAACAGGAATAGGAGCAGAAATGCATATCTGAATCATTCTCTCTTCTCTACTTCCTGTCGGAAGTAAACAGATGTATTCTAGACAGTTGGATCTCTACTTCCTGTCGGAAGTAAACAGATGTATTCTAGACAGTTGGATCTCTACTTCCTGTCGGAAGTAAACAGATGTATTCTAGACAGTTGGATCTCTACTTCCTGTCGGAAGTAAACAGATGTATTCTAGGCAGTTGGATAGTTTAATGACACTAAAACTTTATCGGTCAGTGTTGGTCATTGAACCTCATTCTAATGTTACTGTTAATACTGTACATTTCTTCACTGTTCATGGTGAAAGAGAAGGAGAGGGAGAGACAGAGAGAGTGGCACAGACATTGAGACTGGAGCATCCCTACTATCCATGGAGTCTTAACACACACACACTGCCTCGGTAACACACACTGCCTCGGTAACACACACTGCCTCGGTAACACACACTGCCTCAGTAACACACACTGCCTCAGTAACACACACTGCCTCAGTAACACACACTGTTTCAGTAACACACACTGTTTCAGTAACACACACTGCCTCAGTAACACACACTGCCTCGGTAACACACACTGCCTCGGTAACACACACTGCCTCGTTAACACACACTGCCTCGTTAACACACACTGCCTCAGTAACACACACTGCCTCGTTAACACACACTGCCTCAGTAATTACGCATGCTTACAGAGCCCAGAGTCAGGCTCCTGCTGGGCTGTAGTGATAGACTCTACAGTGAGATGGAACTATTCAAGCCGAAGCACCACAAGGACAGTAAAACAAGGAAAATAGGGAACAAGTGGGTCGGCAGGTAGCCTAGTGGTTAAGAGCGTTGGGCCAGTAACCTAAAGATCGCTGATTTGAATCCCTGAGCCGGCAACGTGGAAGAATCTTAAGTTAACCCCCAATAACTGCTGATGAGGTCGGTTAAGACAGTTTTGGGGTTAGGGGTTAGGGAAAATAGGATTTTCAATGGGAATCAATTGTTTGGTCCAACAAACGTGCGTGTGTTTTGGAAAACAATCACTATCCCTCAGTCTACCTAGAGCATCTGTTGCAACCTTCACCCTCTGCAAAGCTTTGTTTAAGGTACTGTTCACACACCCACCTCCAACCCTCTCAATGTATTCCCCCTCATGTTCCTCCTGGTCCAGACCAATGCCCTGTGGTTTTGTGTTCTCACCCTGTCGTCTCAGCCACTGCCTGGGGTGTCTCTGAGTGGATGTTTGCCCTCTGCTCCATGACTTGCAACAACGAGCTCCATGGACTTCTGTGTCACAGCAGGATAGAGAATATTGGGGTCTCTCTCTCCCCCCCTTTTTTTCCCCTTCTCTCTCTCTCTGCCAGTCTCAGACACCATGGAAGCCAGTGTGCCTGAGGTGCTGACTGACTGCCAGGCCGAGTGGGTGAGAGAGTCTGTTGTTTTGGGAGAGTGTTTCATTCTCATCTCTCCTGGACTGTCCCTGCCGCCTCCTTGCAATCTCTCTGGTCTCCCTATCCCTGAGCTGAACAGTCAGAACCTAGAATCACTTCACCCTACTGTCACTGCCTTGGTGTTTAATTCAGAAAAGGGGACATAGTGTCTGAGCCTTGACAGAGGCAGTGATACATGGTGGATATCAGTGTGACTCACTTCCACATGATTTGAGTCTGGTATTGGCATTATTATCACTATGTATCATTATGAGTTATTAGAACAAGTTAGTTCAACATTTCCTTTTATATTCTGTAAATAGTACTCTGTAGTACTGTAAGGGAAAGAGGATGTTTAATTCATAGTTTCCTGACAGGATTATTCTCCTCTGATACTGCTTTGGAAGCTGGTTGTACAAGCACTCATTTATTGATGGTTACATAGTTTGATATACCAACAGCATAAACAGGAATATACAGTTTGGCAATCTGACCCACCCATATATTGTGTGCTGTGGAGACTCTGGGGACTGGTGCACTCTCATAAAACATAATAAAGTTGAAAATGCTGATTATGCTTTATAGAGTATGGCATGAGCCAGCTAACACTGCCAGGTAACACAGCTAGCTAACATAGCCAGCTAACACAGCCAGGTAACACAGACAGCTAACACAGCCAGGTAACACAGACAGCACATCTAGCTAACATAGCCAGCTAACACAGCCAGCTGACACAGACAGCTAACACTGCCAGCTAACACAGCCAGGTAACACAGACAGCTAACACAGCCAGGTAACACAGACAGCACATCTAGCTAACATAGCCAGGTAACACAGCCAGGTAACACAGACAGCACAGCTAGCAAACATAGCCAGCTAACACAGCCAGCTAACACAGCCAGGTAACACAGCCAGCTAACACAGCCAGCTAACACAGCCAGGTAACACAGCCAGGTAACACAGCCAGCTAACACAGCCAGGTAACACAGCCAGCTAACACAGCCAGGCAACACAGCCAGGTAACACAGCCAGGTAACACAGCTAGCTAACACAGCCAGGTAAATACTTCAAACAAACTTCATATGGTGGTTCTATTATTGATTCAATGATCAATGTTACCAATGACCCTGCAGTTCCATCACTGCAGCATCACTATAACACAACAGTCTGACTGTTGGCATTTATACAGTACCCACTGGGCAAAAGCTGGTTGAATCAACATTTCATTTCACCAAGTCATTTCAACCAAAGAATTCAATGTGATTATGTTGAATCAACGTTAAAAAAATGATAGTATTTGAAAAAAGTAATCACCTTAAGAGATTTTCACATTTTTTTCCATCCAACTATTTACCTGAATCTAATGACATGGTGACATTTTTTGTTGACTTCACATTGAATTCATGTTAGTTGACAACTCAATCAAATGTAAAGCAAAACTACACGTCTGTGCCTAGTGCGTATGTTCTCTGCACTTAAATGAACCAAAATCCACTTTACTAACAAATAAAAAGAAGTAGGTTGAATATTTCTACTTTGTAATCTCTTTAAATTTGGGCCGGCAGGTAGCCTAATGGTTAGAGTGTTGAGCCAATAACTGAAAGGTTGCTAGATCAAATTCCTGAGCTGACAAGGTCAAAATCTGTCGTTCTACTCCTGAACAAGGCAGTTAACCCACTGTTCTTAGGCCGTCATTGAAAATAAGAATTTGTTCTTAATTGACTTCCCTAGTTTAAATAAAGGTTATTTAAAAAATTCCCCATGCTCTATTCTGATTTAGAATCAGAAACATGTTCTAATTGCAGTGGGTCTCTGCCATCTCCTTGGCTCTTTTTCTCTCCCATGTAAAACCCATTATCTGGGCTCTGGCTGAATGATGAGAGGGGACATAAAGGACTGGATGTTATTGTGGACCAGATAGATTATGTGAGAATAGAGGACAGGGCTCATGACTAGTCTCCAGTGTCTGTCATGGCCATGCTCAGACATGGACTATTAGACTTCCAAATCAAATCACATTTTATTGTGTTTAGCAGATGTTACTGCGGGTGTAGCGAAATGCTTGGGTTTCTAGCTCCAACAGTGCAGTAATATCTAACAAGTAATATCTATCAATTTGACAACATATACCCAATACACACAAATCTAAGTAAAGGAATGGAGAACAATACAGAAAAGAACTTATTCCTAAAGATCAACAGTCCCTTATTACATGTAGTAGATATGAAAGTGTACTACATCCAATGAGGACATTAATAACAAGTTCCTGAAAACTAAGTATTGGTGAAAGAAGTTACAATGAAAGCCCTGACTGTTTCTAGAAATCTGCAGCAGTCATATGGATCTGTAATTGCTCCAGGAGTTATTGAATATTTATAAAACAAATAATTAACGTGGTGTGTGTGTGTGCATGCGTGTGTGTGTGGCTCTGCCGTGCATCGCCCTCTTTAGTTGCAATGCGTCTCTTCCTGCTCCCTGGCTGGCTGCCGTCCAAGGGGTTTCAGGTACAGATCAGCCCACCGACTGAGAGTATGGTGGTGGAAGGGAAGGGTAGGTGGAGGGGAACAGGTGGATTTATTAGGCACAATGAACATCAATCCATTGTAAAAGGCTCCTCCCAATGATTTCAAAGGCCTTGCTGTGCCGAGCGGTCGCTCCGATTTCATTAGCAGGGGCTGAGGCTGGGGCTGTGTTGGAGGGAGAGTGAGGTTACACCCATCAGAGGCCTGTGTCATCTCTAATAGGTCTGGCCTGCGAACACTCTCTCTCCATCTGTCTCTCCCTGTCTCTCTCTCTGTCTCTCACTGAGGCCTCTGGGTACTTTGATTGCAAAGTCGCTTTAAGGTGTTGTGCCTGTTTCCCTCTCTCCACCCCCTTACTCTACTTCACATGCTCTGACACACACACATCCCCCCTACATACACGCACAAGGCTGTAGAGCATTGCACCAAGATGAGTATCTGCCACATGACGTGCCTTGAATATGCCTGTGGGTTAACTGATGCGGTACCCTCTAATTGCAATGGGGAAAGGGAGGCTCTGGTGCAGTTGCACATTGTAGCTTGCTTCTTGACATAACATTGCCTATCATTCCACAGTGGTTAAGGCTGAGCCCCCCTAATTTATATTGAATCTGATTTTGGAGGACATAGAGGAGAGTTTGTTGATGATTCACTCTCATTCTCAATATCCGTCAGGTAGTTGTGGTTCTTCACATTTTCAGTCAGAATCAGTTCCAACTCATTTGCTTACGCTTTTCCAAGGAAAATCTACACACAATACCCCATTATGACAAAGCAAAACAGAAATAACTTGTTTACATAAGTATTCACACCCTTTGCTATGAGACTCGAATTTGAGCTCAGGTGCATCCTGTTTCCATCCTTGAGATGTTTCTACAACTTGATTGGAGTCCACCTGTGGTAAATTCAATTGATTGGACATGATTTGGAAAGGCACACACCTGTCTATATAAGGTCCCACAGTTGACAGTGGATGTCAGAGCAAAAACCAAGCCATTGAGGTCGAAGGAATCTTCCGTAGAGCTTCGAGACAGGATTGTGTTGAGGCACAGATCTGAGGAAGGGTACCAAAAAATGTCTGCAGCATTGCAGGTCCCCAAGAACACAGTGGCCTCCATCATTCTTAAATGCAAGAAGTTTGGAGCCAACAAGACTCTTTCTAGAGCTGGCCGCCCAGCCAAACTGAGCAATCGGGGGTGAAGGGGCTTGGTCAGGGAGGTGACCAAGAACCTGATGGTCACTCTGACAGAGCTCCAGAGTTCCTCTGTGGAGATGGGAGAAACTTCCAGAAGGACAACCATCTCTGCAGCACTCCACCAATCAGGCCTTTATGGTAGAGTGGCCAAACAGAAGCCATTCCTCAGTAAAAGGCACATCACAGCCTGCTTGGAGTTTGCCAAATGGCACCTAAAGCACCCTCAGACCATGAGAAACAAGATTCTCTGGTCTGATGAAACCAAGATTGAACTCTTTGGCCTGAATGCCAAGCGTCACATCTGGAGGAAACCTGGCACCATCCCTACTGTGAAGCATGGTGGTGGCAGCATCATGCTGTGGGGATGTTTTTCAGCAGCAGGGACTGGGAGACTAGTCAGTATTGAGGGAAAGACGAACAGAGCAAAGTACAGAGAGATCCTTCATGAAAACCTGCTCCAGAGTGCTCAGGAACTCAGGCTGGGGTGAAGGTTCACCTTCCAACAGGACAACGACCCTAAGCACACAGCCAACACAATGCAGGAGTGGCTTCGAGACAAGTCTCTGAATGTCCTTGAGTGGCCCAGCTAGAGCCAGGATTTGAACCCGATCGAACTTCTCTGGAGAGACCTTAAAATAGTTGTGCAGCGATGTTCTGCATCCAACATGACAGAGCTTGAGAGGATCTGCAGAGAATGGGAGAAACTCCCCAAATACAGATGTGCCAAGCTTGTAGCTTCATACCAAAAAGACTCAAGGCTGTCATCGCTGCCAAAGGTGCTTCAACAAAGTACTGAGTAAATAGTCTGAATACTTATGTAAATATGATATTTCAGTTTTTTCAATTTTTATTAATTTGCAAAAATGTCTAAAAACCTGTTTTTGCTTTGTCATTATGAGTTTTTGTGTTTTAGAATTTTAGAATAAGGCTGTAACGTACATTTTTTGGGGAAAAGTCAAGGGGTCTGAACACTTTCTGAATTCACTGTACATAGCTATGGTGTTTACTTGGCCACACTTGCTTTATTTTGAAATGTATGTTCTTTCCAATTCAATTTGAAAGCCCTCAATTTATTCCTTGATTGCCTAAGCCAATTAGTTTTTAACCAACTGTGATTATAAAGAATACATGCTGACGTTGCTCTCCAATAGAGGGTGGTAGATCAGTTGACCTGAGGCAAGGCTTTCAAAGTTGGGAGAGAAAATCTAATTGAGCAAATTTTAAGGGATATGCTTTTAATTTTGAGCTTTCGCATAAACACAGTGGTGCATTTCAGATTAAAAACCTTGAAAGTGTAGCAACCATGAAATCACTTTAATTAGCCAAGCTAACAATCCGGGGGTGTCTCCAAATACACTGGACTATAATAGTGATCGCCAACCAGCCATCACACCGATGGGTATGCCACTGGCTACAGACAAAAGAAGCACAGGAAGTATGGCATGGGGACTAAATCCCATTATTTTCTCTTGGCAGATAATGACAAATATCAGAGGAAAATGAGCGGGACAGAGAAGAAGTTGTTAGTGTTATTAGCATAGTGAATTTGAATTTGGCCATGAAGCCCGATGGGAGATATTCTTCTGAGTGAAAATATATACACTGCAACAGCAAACCTATAACAGTTCTGTAAAAAATCT
The DNA here is from genome assembly GCF_901001165.1 of Salmo trutta. Taxonomy (NCBI): domain Eukaryota; kingdom Metazoa; phylum Chordata; class Actinopteri; order Salmoniformes; family Salmonidae; genus Salmo; species Salmo trutta. Next base: position 77,744,256 of record NC_042969.1, read on the forward strand.
AGTTTACAGTCATTTTACAAGGAACTGACAGTCTCTTTTATACTGTACAGTATGAATGACTTGCATTTCTTGTCTTTCTTCTGTCCTTACAGGTTTATCTAGTCTTATCACTGGGTCACAAATACAGTCCTCAGTGGAGAAGACAAGGAGTCAGGGCCTGACAGACCTAATGGGCAAAGATATTTAGGATAATGCCAAGGTGAGAGTGGATTGTTCAGGTACACTTGGAAACCACCTAAGAACTTCAAGGATTTTAGACAGAATTTCATACATCATGCTAACAGTAATACTCTTGTTTTCCTGGTGTCACGTCCTGACCCTTGTAAGAGGTCATTTTCCATAGAAGAGTGGTCAGGGCGTGACAGGTGGTTGTTTTGGGTGGTTTGGGGTTTTCTGTTTATATGTGGGGGTTTTCTAAATTTCTATTTCTATGTTTTGTTTTCTATGTTTTGGCTGGGTATGGTTTCCAATCAGAGGCAGGTGTCTTTCGTTGTCTCTGATTGGAAGCCATACGTAGGCAGCCTGTTTTTCCTTTGGGTTTTGTGGGTAGTTGTTTTCCGTTTTGGCTGAGTGTACCTTACGGAACTGTTGTCGGTCGTTTTATTGTTTTGGTTCAAGTGTCTTCATTAAACGTTTTAAAATGAGCACTATACACGCTGCACCTTGGTCTACTCATTTCCACGCCTGTGACAGGAAGCGACCACTGAATTTATGTTCTTACATACATTTGTATTATTCTATGTTTTTATTAATTATTTTTCTTATTTCCTTTCTTTATATATGATAAAAAATTAAACATACAACTCTTAGCACCAAAACCAGTGTTTGTGTGTGTGTCTGAGAGGGAGAGGGCCACGGATAGAGGAGCAACAGAAAGAGGGGTCCATGTTAAAACAGTAGAGACAGGTTTGAAGGTCACAGTGTTCCTGGCTGATGGACAAAGTGACAGCTGTTCCTTTTAAATAAAGGTCAATCAATCAGACCTGAACATCAGAGCTCAGCTCCCATACAGATGATCGAGTTTGATCACTCTTTTGTTGCTGAGAATTTTCCTGCACATCAGGAAATGGAAATTTGCTGTGTATTCAAGGTTTGAAAAGGCTTCTAAAGTTTCTATTTTCCACTTTAAAATGTCAGACTTGATTTTCCCTAATGTATCAAACCCTGCAAAAAATGTCCATAAATTATAATCCACATAATAATTCACATTTCCTGTTGCTGCAAGATTATTTTCCTGCTGTAGCTAACTGGCTCAAATTAAGATCCTACATCTGTAGCTTTCACCACTTAGAATCACAGACACACATATGAATGATGCATAGTCTACACATGATTCATTGTACAGCATCATCAATGCATAAGGCGTTGACAGCAGTAACCAGACTACACAAATTATATTGGATTGTGTCACTAAAATAGAATCCTTTTGACCATTGTTCATTCTGACCAATTAGGTTGGTTCCTTCAGAATTGAAAAAAAATTTGTACACTGTAAGCACACCCTCAGTTAAATGGAAAATATGTTTTATTGTCACATACACCGGATAGGTGCAGTGAAATGTGTTGTTTTACAGGGTCAGCCACTGTCATACGTCGCCCCTGGAGCAAATTAGGGTTAAGTGCCTTGCGCAAGGGTACATCAACAGATTTTTCACCTTATCGGCTCGGGCATTTGAACCAGCAACCTTTCAGTTACCGGCCCGATGTTCTAACAGCTATTCTTTCTCATCCCTTCTTTTCCAACTCCCTCTGTCCTCTCTGTCGTTCACTGTAATGTAATTAGTTTAAGTGCCTCTGCTTCCTAGGCCATGCATTTCCTTCACTTGTGATGACACAGACATGCACTCCACCACCACTACATCCTATTCATCTTACAGGGAAAAGCCACAGATTGCATTTTGACCTCTGCATGCTGAGATTCAACAAACAGTGGAATGTTTGAGTCATTCTACCTTTGTGTTAATTTATGCAAAATATCCCAATTCGACAAATTCACAATCAAAACAATATCTTGATAGGCATATTTTCAAAAGAACATGGATAGGTATATCAAATGTCTCTGACTGAGCCCTTTGCTGTATTCCACCATTCTAAGGAGTAATTGAGTTTAATGAATGAACAGGCAATCATCCTAACTGTACTACCCTCCAGTATGAGTCTCTATGGTAGTATCAGTTTCCATGGTAGTATCAGTCTCTATGGTAGAATCAGTCTGTATGGTAGTATCAGTATCTATGACAGTATCAGTCTCTATGGAAGTGTCAGTCTCTACGGTAATATATGTCTCTATGGTAATATCAGTCTCTATGGTAATATCAGTCTCTATGGTAATATCAGTTTCCATGGTAGTATCAGTCTCCATGGTAGTGTCAGTCTCTATGGAAGTGTCAGTCTCTGTGGTAGAATCAGTCTCTGGTAGTATCAGTCTCTTTGGTAAAATCAGTCTCTGGTAGTATCAGTCTCTATGGTAGAATCAGTCTCCATGATAGAATCAGTCTCCATGGTAGTATCAGTCTCTATGGAAGTGTCAGTCTCTGTGGTAGAATAAGTCTCTGGGAGTATCAGTCTTTTGGTAAAATCAGTCTCTGGTAGTATCTGTCTCTATGGTAGTATAAGTCTCTATGGTAGTATAAGTCTCTATGGTAGTATCAGTCTCTATGGTAGTGTCAGTCTCTATGGGTGTGTCAGTCTCTATGGTAGTGTCAGTATCTGTGGTAGTGTCAGTATCTGTGGTAGTGTCAGTCTCTATGGTAGTGTCAGTATCTGTGGTAGTCAGTCTCTATGGAAGGATCAGTCTCTATGGAAGGATCAGTCTCTATGGTAGTATCAGTCACTATGGTAGTATTAGTCTCTGTGGTAGTGTCAGTATCTGTGGTAGTCAGTCTCTATGGAAGGATCAGTCTCTATGGCAGTGTCAGTCTCTTTGGTTGAATCAGTCTCTTGTAGTGTCAGTCTCTTGTTGTATCAGTCTCTTTGGTAAAATCAGTCTCTGGTAGTATCGGTCTCTATGGTAGTGTCAGTCGCTGTGGTAATATCAGTCTTTATGGGAGTATCAGTCTTTATGGTAGAATCAGTCTCTAGTTGTGTCAGTCTCTATGGTAGTGTCAGTCTCTACGGTAGTTTGAGTCTCTATGGTAGTGTCAATCTCTGTGGTGATATCAGTCTCTATGGTTGTGTCAGTATCTGTGGTAGTGTCAGTCTCTATGGTAGTGTTAGTCTCTGTGGTGATATAAGTCTCTGGTAGTATCAGTCTTTAAGGTAGTGTCAGTCTCTATGGTAGTGTCAGTCTCTATGGTAGTGTCCGTCTCTATGGTAGTGTTAGTCTCTATGGTAGTGTCAGTCTCTATGGTAGTGTCAGTCTCTATGGTAGTGTTAGTCTCTATGGTAGTGTCAGTCTCTATGGTAGTGTCAGTCTCTATGGTAGTGTCAGGTTCTGTGGTAGTGTCAGTATCTGTGGTAGTGTCAGTCTCTATGGTAGTGTTAGTCTCTATGGTAGTGTCAGTCTCTACGGTAGTGTGAGTCTCTATGGTAGTGTCAGTCTCTGGTAGTATCAGTCTTTATTTTAGTGTCAGTCTTTATGGTAGTGTCAGTCTCTATGGTAGTGTCAGTCTCTACGGTAGTGTGAGTCTCTATGGTAGTGTCAGTCTCTGGTAGTATCAGTCTTTATTTTAGTGTCAGTCTTTTATGGTAGTGTCAGTCTCTATGGTAGTGTCAGTCTCTATGGTAGTGTCTGTCTCTATGGTAGTATCAGTCTTTATGATAGTGTGAGTCTCTATGGTAGTGTCAGTCTCTATGGTAGTGTCAGTCTCTATGGTAGTGTCAGTCTCTGTGGTGATATCAGTCTCTGGTAGTATCAGTCTTTATGGTAGTGTCAGTCTCTATGGTAGTGTCAGTCTCTATGGTAGTATCAGTCTCTATGGTTGTGTCAGTATCTGTGGTAGTGTCAGTCTCTATGGTAGTGTCAGTCTCTGTGGTGATATCAGTCTCTGGTAGTATCAGTCTTTATGGTAGTGTCAGTCTCTACTGTAGTGTCAGTCTCTATGGCAGTGTCAGTCTCTATGGTAGTGTCAGTCTCTATGGTAGTGTTAGTCTCTATGGTGGTGTCAGTCTCTATGGTAGTATCAGTCTTTATGGTAGTGGCAGTCTCTATGGTAGTGTCAGTCTCTGTGGTGATATCAGTCTCTGGTAGTATCAGTCTTTATGGTAGTATCAGTCTCTATGGTAGTGTCAGTATCTGTGGTAGTGTCAGGTTCTACAGTAGTGTCAGTCTCCATGGCAGTGTCAGTCTCTATGGTATTATCAGTCTTTATGGTAGTGTGAGTCTCTATGGTAGTGTCAGTCTCTGTGGTGATATCAGTCTCTGGTAGTTTCAGTCTTTATGGTAGTGTTAGTCTCTATGGTAGTGTCAGTCTCTATGGTAGTGTCAGTCTCTATGGTAGTATCAGTCTCTATGGTAGTGTTAGTCTCTATGGTAGTGTCAGTCTCTATGGTAGTGTCAGTCTCTATGGTAGTGTCAGTCTATGTGGTAGTGTCAGTATCTGTGGTAGTGTCTGTCTCTACGGTAGTGTCAGTCTCTATGGTAGTGTCAGTCTCTATGGTAGTATCAGTCTTTATGGTAGTGTTAGTCTCTATGGTAGTGTCAGTCTTTATGGTAGTGTCAGTCTCTATGGTAGTGTCAGTCTCTATGGTAGTGTCAGTCTTTATGGTAGTGTTAGTCTCTATGGTAGTGTCAGTCTCTATGGTAGTGTCAGTCTTTATGGTAGTGTGAGTCTCTATGGTAGTGTCAGTCTCTGTGGTGATATCAGTCTCTGGGAGTATCAGTCTTTATGGTAGTGTCAGTCTCTATGATAGTGTCAGTCTCTATGGTAGTGTCAGTCTCTATGGTAGTGTTAGTCTCTATGGTAGTGTCAGTCTCTGTGGTGATATCAGTCTCTGGTAGTGTCAGTCTCTATGGTAGTGTCAGTCTCTATGGTAGTATTAGTCTCTATGGTAGTGTCAGTATCTGTGGTAGTGTCAGTCTCTATAGTAGTGTCCGTCTCTGTGGTGATATCAGTCTCTGGTAGTGTCAGTCTCTATGGTAGTGTCAGTCTCTATGGTAGTATTAGTCTCTATGGTAGTGTCAGGTTCTATATGGTAGTATCAGTCTCTATGGTAGTGTCAGTGTCTATGGTAGTATTAGTCTCTATGGTAGTATCAGTCTCTATGGTAGTTTTAGTCTCTATGGTAGTGTCAGTCTCTATGGTGGTGTCGGTCTCTATGGTAGTATCCGTCGCTATGAAAGTATAAAAATCAGCAAATCAAATGTTTTTAGTCACATGCTTCATAAACAACAGGTGTAGACTAACAGTGGAATGCAATGTGACTATGCTTGTGTTTCCACCCAGAAGGCATCAGGACAGGCCACCTCACAAAGACAATAGATGCCTTTCAGTCTCAGCAGAGAATCATTTTGTAGGCGATGAAGCTACAGCATGTGTTCTTGAATAGCTCCTGGAGCCAGGTTCAGACAGAGTATAGTTTAATTGAAATCATCCATCCATTGTCCAAGACAACAGCTTTAATGTATAGAGATAAGCAACTTTGCTGTGACCTTGCTCTGTTTTGAAGGGGTTCACAGCCCTTGGCGCTTCAGAAGGTGCGTTCAATCAGCTTGGTCTTTCTTTGAATGCTGCAGTGTGGGGAAGAGAAATCTATGTACTGTAAACAGTGGTTCAGTCAGCAGCATGGCGGCATGGACCCACACTTCTCTGTTCTGAGTGACCAGCCATATTGATTACATGACCCAGCTGTCTTCACTCCACTGCCTCCCTTTGTTGCCATTATAAGATGCTGTGCACAGAGCCAATACGTTTACAATTCACTGTGGCCTTGGACGAGAAAAGTCCACCGCTGTAATTATGACTGGAGCAAAGGCAAGAAAGGCCATGTGATGGCTTTTTGTGTTTAGGACTCTCTTGGCTATATGACTCCTAAATCCTGCTTTTAACTACTTTTAGTGGAGTGTGAAATGCATTGCCTTGTACTTGATTATATATGGATTCCATTTACCGGATGACCATGTGGTTTTCTGTGCAACACACACTGAAATAGGGGTTGTAGTTGTTGCAGTGGTGAAGTCACATTCAGACGGTTGCCAGCTGTACTCTATATATTTGTCTTTCTTTTTTTAATTGATGAATACTTGATGGCTGTTTAGATGGATGGATGGATGGATGGATGGATGGATGGATGAAGGAATGAATGGATGGATAGCTAAATAAGTCTATGGAAAATGCAACAAGACCAGGGGCATATTTTTTATTTTTTTTAATTTTTTTTAATTTTATTTCACCTTTATTTAACCAGGTAGGCAAGTTGAGAACAAGTTCTCATTTACAATTGCGACCTGGCCAAGATAAAGCAAAGCAGGTCGACACATATAACAACACAGAGTTACACATGGAGTAAAACAAACATACAGTCAATAATACAGTAGAAAAATAAGTCTATATACAATGTGAGCAAATGAGGTGAGATAAGGGAGGTAAAGGCAAAAAACGCCATGGTGGCAAAGTAAATACAATACAGCAAGTAAAACACTGGAATGGTAGATTTGTAGTAGAAGAAAGTGCAAAGTAGAAATAGAAATAATGGGGTGCAAAGGAGCAAAATAAATAAAATAAATAAATACAGAAGGGGAAGAGGTAGTTGTTTGGGCTAAATTATAGATGGGCTATGTACAGGTGCAGTGATCTGTGAGCTGCTCTGACAGCTGGTGCTTAAAGCTAGTGAGGGAGATAAGTGTTTCCAGTTTCAGAGATGTTTGTAGTTCGTTCCAGTCATTGGCAGCAGAGAACTGGAAGGAGAGACGACCAAAGGAGGAATTGGCTTTGGGGGTGACCAGAGAGATATATTTGAATGATTGAATGACATATTCCCCAGTATTCCTAACCCTTACCCTCGCTACTATTCGAACCCTAATCCTAGCTACTATTCTAACCCTAACCCTTACCCTAGCTACTATTCTAACCCTAGCTACTATTCTAACCCTAGCTACTATTCTAACCCTAACCCTTAACCTAGCTACTATTCTAACCCTAGCTACTATTCTAACCCTAACCCTTAACCTAGCTACTATTCTAACCCTTACCCTAGCTACTATTCTAACCCTAATCCTAGCTACTATTCTAACCCTAACCCTTACCCTAGCTACTATTCTAACCCTAGCTACTATTCTAACCCTAGCTACTATTCTAACCCTAACCCTTAACCTAGCTACTATTCTAACCCTAGCTACTATTCTAACCCTAACCCTTAACCTAGCTACTATTCTAACCCTTAACCTAGCTACTATTCTAACCCTAGCTACTATTCTAACCCTAACCCTTAACCTAGCTACTATTCTAACCCTTACCCTAGCTACTATTCTAACCCTAGCTACTATTCTAACCCTAGCTACTATTCTAACCCTAACCCTTAACCTAGCTACTATTCTAACCCTTAACCTAGCTACTATTCTAACCCTTACCCTAGCTACTATTCTAACCCTTACCCTAGCTACTATTCTAACCCTTAACCTAGCTACTATTCTAACCCTAACCCTTAACCTAGCTACTATTCTAACCCTAACCCTTACCCTAGCTACTATTCTAACCCTTAACCTAGCTACTATTCTAACCCTTAACCTAGCTACTATTCTAACCCTAACCCTTAACCTAGCTACTATTCTAACCCTTAACCTAGCTTCTATTCTAACCCTAACCCTTACCCTAGCTACTATTCTAACCCTTAACCTAGCTACTATTCTAACCCTAGCTACTATTCTAACCCTTAACCTAGCTACTATTCTAACCCTTAACCTAGCTACTATTCTAACCCTAACCCTTAACCTAGCTACTATTCTAACCCTTAACCTAGCTTCTATTCTAACCCTAACCCTTACCCTAGCTACTATTCTAACCCTAACCGTAACCTTAGCAAGCAGCAGCTCATCAATAGATGGTCAAACTGTCAACAAACTATCTGTAGAGCATCTATAGGACTATCTAAATAAAGTGTGACCAATTCCCCTAACGCATAACAATAGACAGAGTACACAAGGACACCAACAAATGTTTTGATTAAATGTTCATTTGCCTCAGGAGGTGTGTGTGTGCTTACACGTGTGTGTGCCTTCCCCGTAGCTCAGTTGGTAGAGCATGGTGTTTGCAACACCAGGGTTGTGGGTTTGATTCCCACGGGGGGCCAGCACAGGAAAAAAAATAAAAAATGAATGAAATGTATGCATTCACTACTGTAAGTCGCTCTGGATAAGAGTGTCTGCTAAATGACTAAAATGTAAAAATGTGTGTGTGTGAATGCATGATGTGTGAGTTGGTTAGCTTGAGGGACTCAACCAATGTCCCATATAAAGAAAAAAGCCTCTAGATTGTTGTGTGAAAAGAACAGTTCAACATCTTCAGTATGAGGCTCCCTTGGCCCAGCCTGAGGCTAAGATGCTGCAGTAAAGATCCACAGCTCCGGGGCCAGTATTTCTCTCCATCTGTAAATTTGCATCAGTCAGAGGGTTGGTTCATTGCTGCCTATGCATTGGGATTACAGATTATGTTTTAACTCACCCTCACAGGGTGAGAGAGAGACAAGATTAGAAATAAAAACAGCATTAAGAATGACAGGGAAACAGAACAGCGTCAGAGGAGAGGAGCTCTTTGAAGACTTACAGCCTAATCCTGTCTGCTGAACCACCAGCCCTGCCTCAGTTTTGATTCCTCCAGTCTAAGCCCTACTCCGGCTGGAGATGAAGCATGAGGGTCACGACATACACAGCAGAGGAATAACAGGGCTGTGTTGTTAGCATTACAATGGGGACGATTTATTTAGATAGCAGTACGTGCTTTGTTTGCACTATTCTTATACGTTGTGTAAATCTACTTCACACCCTTTAACAACAACTTGGTATTGTTGACCCAAAGACAATGGATTTGTGTATTATGTCTACCCTTTTATTTTGACCTGTAAGTTCTTGTAGTTGTTTCTACAGTGTGATCAAGCTGAATGTAGAACAGACTGGGAAAGCATCACCTTTTGATTACTATGTTTTGGCAGGCCAATGGTTAAATTCATGTACAGTGAGCTGAACAAGATGCAGCTGGAAATGTAGCACATGAAGAGTAGCGTTTTGTACAGTGTTGTGTATTCTGGTCTTTGGCCAAGCACCTGATTACACCTCATCGTAGATGCTCCATTAGATAGCACTAACTTCAGTTAGTGCTAAATACGGCTGCTAGAATCCTGACTAGAACCAAAAAATGTGATCATATTACTCCAGTGCTAGCCTCCCTACACTGGCTTCCTGTTAAGGCAAGGGCTGATTTCAAGGTTTTACTGCTAACCTACAAAGCATTACATGGGCTTGCTCCTACCTATCTTTCCGATTTGGTCCTGCCGTACATACCTACACGTACGCTACGGTCACAAGACGCAGGCCTCCTAATTGTCCCTAGAATTTCTAAGCAAACGGCTGGAGGTAGGGCTTTCTCCTATAGAGCTCCATTTTTACGGAATGGTCTGCCTACCCATGTGAGAGACGCAGACTCAGTCTCAACCTTTAAGTCTTTACTGAAGACTTATCTCTTCAGTAGGTCCTATGATTAAGTGTAGTCTGGCCCAGGAGTGTGAAGGTGAACGGAAAGGCTGGAGCAACGAACCGCCCTTGCTGTCTCTGCCTTGTCGGTTCCCCTCTTCCCACTGGGATTCTCTGCCTCTAACCCTTTTACAGGGGCTGAGTCACTGACTTACTGGTGTTCTTCCATGCCGTCCATGGGAGGGGTGCGTCACTTGAGTAGGTTGAGCCACTGACGTGGTCTTCCTGTCTGGGTTGGCGCCCCCCCCTTGGGTTGTGCCGTGGCGGAGATCTTTGTGGGCTATACTCGGCCTTGTCTTCGTACGGTAAGTTGGTGGTTGTAGATATCCCTCTAGTGGTGTGGGGGCTGTGCTTTGGCAAAGTGGGTGGGGTTATATCCTGCGTGTTTGGCCCTGTCCGGGGGTATCATCGGATGGGGCCACAGTGTCTTCTGATCCCTCCTGTCTCAGCCTCCAGTATTTATGCTGCAGTAGTTTATGTGTCGGGGGGCTAGGGTCAGTCTGTTACATCTGGAGTATTCTCTTGTCTTATCCGGTATCCTGTGTGAATGTAAATATGCTCTCTCTAATTCTCTCTTTCTCTCTTTCTTTCTTTCTCTCGGAGGACCTGAGCCCTAGGACCATGCCTCAGGACTACCTGGCATGATGACTCCTTGCTGTCCCCAGTCCACCTGGCCATGCTGCTGCTCCAGTTTCAACTGTTCTGCCTGCGGCTACGGAACCCTGACCTGTTCACCGGACGTGCTTGTTGCACCCTCGACAATTACTATGATTATTATTATTTGACCATGCTGGTCATTTACGAACATTTTAACATCTTGACCATGTTCTGTTATAATATCCACCCGGCACAGCCAGAAGAGGACTGGCCACCCCTCATAGCCTGGTTCCTCTCTAGGTTTCTTCCTAGGTTTTTGGCCTTTCTCAGGAGTTTTTCCTAGGGAGTTTTTCCCAGCCACCGTGCTTCTTTCACATGCATTGCTTGCTGTTTGGGGTTTTAGGCTGGGTTTCTGTACAGCACTTTGAGATTTCAGCTGATGTACGAAGGGCTATATAAATACATTTGATTTGATTTCATCTACCATTTCACTTCCTCCACTGAGGAAGGAAACATTTACCTGTATGTCCTGAGTCTTGAATGCAACTATCAATTATCATAGGCATCTACAATAACTCTATGTTTTTACCCCCCCAAAAATAGCAGTAATCCTGTTTTCTAATTTCTGCCATCTGTCAGTAACATGCAGTGCATGCATACTATTTACCACTTTCCTCTCTTCTCATGGTGCCTTATTGGTCCCTCAGAACGTGGATGACAAGGAGAACGTCTGATTTGGTGGAGAGGGGTTGGTGGAAAGTTCAAAGGGATTTAATTAGGGTAGTTTGAATTTGTTTGATGGAGATGGAGAGATGGAGGGAGGGAGAGACGGAAGGAGGGAGGCACATAAAATTATCCTGGTTGATGAACAGTGCTTTATTTTTCTCCCTGCACATCAGGTGCTCAAACAGACTGACAAAGACATGAAGGTAGGAAGTGCCTAGCGTGTGGAATACATGAGGTAGTTAGGCTCTATTAGCATTCCCTCCTGTGGACCCATGGTGCCTCTTTCTATTTGGGAGGGGCGATGCTGCCTCCATTTCTACCTCTCCTGTCCAATGATCATCCTGCCTGACTGGCTGGACATTGGTCTTTTAGCTGCCGCAGCAGAGACATTTCTTTTCTGAGGACTTCAAAGCCACCATAGTTTGAAAGCTTCAGTCTTCCAATAGGAACAGTGGCTCAAAGGACAGTTGCTACAACGATTGCCAATTAGGAGCGCCAAAGAGTTCCATTTGATCCCAGAGAAAACTAAATGCTACACAAGGAGGGACATTCACTGAGAGTAAAGTACTCTAGTGTTTTATAAAGAGTACTAAAACATTTTATGCCATTGGACTTGACAGTGAGTGTCAAAGGACAAATGCAAAACAAATGTTCTAGTGAGCGAGCTACACACCTGCATGATGTTAAAAAATGTTTCACCATAATATAAAATATATATCACCATATAACATACACTTTAAAGTGTTTTTAGAATGCTCCTTAAAACACGTTAGAAAGCTGTTAGAAAGCCTATAAATCATGTAAGAAACACCTATTTGTTTTAGTTCAGTTTATTAATTAATTTTTAATTTATTAATTATTAATCCATTTTATAAAACAAGCACACATAAAACTTGAAAAAGCCATACATGCACATTAATAAAATCATTGAGGATAACACACAATAAAGTCTGGGACTTATTTTCATTGTGGTCCTCTTGAGACGAGATGGCTAGGCAAGATCCAACACAGTTAAACATAGTATGGCAGTGAAATAATGTACCAGTTTGACTCTGCATGTGTGAATCTGTTGTAGAGCCCCATCTCTCAGCTTGTCATAACAACTAGACGGGAGTCCCTAGGTCTAGACATTGTTTTGTTGGTCAACATAGTCCACATAGTTTAACACCTTGGTCAGTCAGGTTGATATTTCCTGTTGACTAACTTGTGTGCAAGCCACATTCTTAGAAAAAAAGTTTATCGGCCTGTCCCCATAGGATAACCCTTTTTGCTTCCAGGTAGAACTCTTTTGGGTTCCTTGTAGAACCCTCTGTGGAAAGGGTTCTACATGGAACAAAAAGGGTTCTTTAAAGGGTTATTCTATGGGGACATCCGAAGAACCCTTTTAGGTTCTAGATAGCACCTTTTTTTCTAAGAATGCACAGAGAGTAGGCAGTGTCAGTGTTGAGCTCTGTCAACCTGTCAGGTGGTTAATAGACTGAGGTCATGCTGAGAATCTCGAGGGCATTCTGTCACCTGTTTTAATGGAAGCTTCTACTCTCATTGCTCTCTTCTCCTTCATGTTTGTTCTCTGAGCAAGTCCACACATAGAGACACACAAACACACACAGGCAATACAATCTAATATTAATGCTCACAATGCCTTAACTGGTCTTCCACTAGTTAATTAGCTCCATAACATTAAAATTTACTTTATACCAATTATTAACTAACAAGTTTGAGATTAATAAAAGTACATGTATTTCTCCCCCTCGGCTGAATGGAGAACATTGTCTGAAATCCACCTCCACAAATCACAGACCTGTGGTAATTTACAGTATGTCAATAATCTGATCTCCATTTTGGTTTCACTGGCCATCTAGTTCGAATCACTCTATCCTGCAACTCTGTCTTCTCCTCTGACCTCTGAACCTTTGTGGCAATGCCATCAGTAGCGGTCTATCCGTGAATCACCCTGTATTGATTTTCCGCTGCTGGCTGCTGTTTTTATAACGGAGGTCCAGAAGTGTCATCACATTGTGTTGCTACTTGCTCTTGACTTTCCATATTTCACTGTGAAACAATGCAGTTTGACAGGTGGATGAGATGTACCTGATCATTATATCTCTCTGGTCACTACTAAAGCCAACTCCTCCTTTGGTGGTCTCTCCTTCCAGTTCTCTGCTGCCAATGACTGGAACGAACTACAAAAATCTCTGAAACTGGAAACACTTATCTCCCTCACTAGCTTTAAGCACCAGCTGTCAGAGCAGCTCACAGATCACTGCACCTGTACATAGCCCATCTATAATTTTGCCCAAACTACTACCTCTTCCCCTACTGTATTTATTTATTTTATTTATTTTGCTCCTTTGCACCATATTATTTATATTTTAACTTTGAACTTTCTTCAAACTACAAATCTACCATTCCTGTGTTTTTCTTGCTATACTTTATTTACTTTGCCACCATGGCATTATTTGCCTTTACCTCCCTTATTCTCACATCATTTGCTCACATTGTATATAGTCTTATTTTTTTCTACTGCATCATTCATTGATTGTATGTTGTTTTACTCCATGTGTAACTCTGTGTTGTTGTATGTTGTCGAACTGCTTTGCTTTATCTTGGCCAGGCCGCAATTGTAAATGAGAACTTGTTCTCAACTTGCCTACCTGGTTAAATAAAGGTGAAATAAAAAAATAAAAAATAAAAAATGTGTGTTGAGTGTGTGTGTTGAGGAGGAGGGTAGAGGGAGGAGGAGGAGGAGGCAGGTCCAAGGCCATTCACCTCTCTCCCTCTACACTCTTAGCACCTTTTTTCTATCTAGAACCAATAAGGGTTCTTTGGCTGTCCCCATAGGAGAACCCATTGAAGAACCCTTTTGGGTTTCATGTAGAACCCTGTCCACAGAGGGCTCTAGATGGAACCCTAAATAGTTATACTTGGAACAAAACGGGTTATATCTGGAACCAAAAAGGGTTCTCCTATAGGGACAGCTGAAGAACCCTTTCGGAAGCCTTTTTCTACGAGTGTAGGCTAGCCTGTTCCAATGGTCATGGGGAGGTTAAGCCCCACCCCCACTGACTATTGAGTGGGTAGAGTGGAACAACGGTGAGGTGCTATGAGGTTTCCTGGGTGGGTAGAGTTTCAACTGGAACAATGGTGCTCTGAGGTTTCCTCACTTCCCTAACTGTTGGACATGAAAAACATGTCAAAGCCCTTTCATTATCCATTGTATAAAGCTGAACAAGGTTATTCAGGTTATAATTATGTCCTTATACAATTTCCTGCAGTGAAGAAATGAAATATCCCCGTGTTTAGAATAGGAAATCAGAAGATAAAACAATCTACTGTAGGTCAACCATTATGCCATGTGTTGTTCACAGCTAAATAACTCTGATTTCAGTCAAGTAAAACAGCTGTGCACTCATGCAAACACAAAACAATAACACAGGACTAATGAGGTCAACTCAAGTACTTCTCAAAGACAGACTGTGATTGATGGCTGTAATGTGTTGTCATGGTGATATTCCTCTACCAATTAGAACTGATCTACTGTTGCTCTGTGCTCTTTTAATGATCATGGTGGGCAGGAAATTATGGCCCCTAATATAATTTGTCTTCATAATCATGTTTTTTTTTATCCCTAGCTAGCTCTGTGGCTGGTCCCAGGGGGCGGATGTTTAAAACATGCTCTCTGTCCTCCTCGCCCCTTGCCCCTGGCCCACAACACCCACCCCTCACAGTAGCAGCCTGAGAGCCCCACTCGAAAGGAGAGCCATCATTAACACGCACAGTAATGTAATGTTAACCTTGTGCAACTTCAGGGGCGGAATGACAGGAATGAATCCTCATTAAAACATGTAATAGCATCGGGTCCACGCTACTTAATAGGCCTATATGTAAGGTTGTTAAAGTGCAATGAATCCCTTCTCTAATCATTCCTATGGAGATAAACTATTCCATGAGGAGCTTGTTCTGAGGGCTCAGTGTTGTCATATCGAACCACTCCATTCACTTTTAATTGTTTCATCGTAAGGTTAATTGGCTTGTATTGGAGCCAGGGAATCCAATTAGCTTGGCTATTATTCCTGCTCAATCTACCTATTGATTCCTGTATGTTGATCATGAGTTAAAGTGTTTTTACAAGGTGGGTCAGGAAGTAAACAATAGTTTTAGGCATCTACACATGACATTGTGTTTCATAAGAATAATTTATTAGTGAAATGTGATCCTATCTAGGAGCTTGGATTGATCATTGATAGTAAAGTGTTAGTGATGAGGGGGACCCAATAAAGTTACATATTGGGATATTATTTTCTACAGTATATCATATCATCTTGACAATATCCCAATATTATTTTTGCTCTAGTTGGCTGTACCTGCACCAAAACGCCAGTATTTTTCTTTCATAGCTTGTTCTCCATCTTCTTTTTAAATAGGGACCCAATTTGTTTTCAGCATTTTATTTCTATGACTGATCAAAACTCATTTTCTTATGGCTCTCTCTTGTCCTTCTGCAGTAGACATATGGTGGGCAATATGTTTGGAACATCGAATCGCAATAAAATCACATTATCGAATCACAAAACATATAGAATCGTGAGAATTGCAATACATATCATATCGGCACGTAAGTATTGTGATAATATGGCATCGTGAGGTCCCTGGCAATTCCCATCCCTACAAACTGTTTATGCAGGATACCAGGTAGCTACTGACAGACAGGAGGCAGGATACGAGTCAACTACTGAAAGACAGGAGGCAGGTTACCAGGTAGCTACTGACAGTCAGGAGGCAGGATACCAGGTAGCTACTGACAGACAGGTGGCAGGATACCAGGTAGCTACCTACAGACAGGAGGCAGGATACCAGTCACATACTGAGAGACAGGAGGCAGGTTACCAGGTAGCTACTGACAGTCAGGAGGCAGGATACCAGGTAGCTACCTACAGACAGGAGGCAGGATACCAGGTAGCTACAGACAGTCAGGAGGCAGGATACCAGTCACATACTGAGAGACAGGAGGCAGGATACCAGGTAGCTACTGAGAGAAGAATATGTTCTTAACTGACTTGCCTAGTTAAATGAAGGTACCATTTTTTTTTAAAGATAGCAGGCAGGATACCAGTCAGCAACAGACAGTCAGGAGGCAGGATACCAGTCAGCTACTGACAGACAGGAGGCAAGATACCAGTCTCGTACTGACAGACAGGAGGCAGGATACCAGGTAACTATTGACAAACAGGAGGCAGGATACCAGGTAGCTACTAACACACAGGAGACAGGATACCAGTTAGCTACTGACAGAAAGGAGGCAGGTTACCAGGTAGCTACTGACAAACAGGAGGCAGGATACAAGGTAGCTACTAACACGCAGGAGACAGGATACCAGTTAGCTACTGACAGTCAGGAGGCAGGTTACCAGGTAGCTACTGACAAACAGGAGGCAGGATAACATGTAGCTACTGACAGTCAGGAGGCAGGATACCAGTCAGCTGCTTACATACAAGATAACAGGTAGCTACCTACAGACAAGAGGCAGGATATCAGTCACCTACTGACAGACAGGAGGCAGGATACCAGGTAACCACTGACAAACAGGAGGCAGGATACCAGCCAGCTGCTCACAGACAGGAGGCAGGGTACCAGGTACCTACTGACAGACAGGAGGCAGGATACCAGGTACCTACTGACAGACAGGAGGCAGGATACCAGGTAACCACTGACAGACAGGAGGCAGGATACCAGTCAGCTACTGAGAGACAGGAGGCAGGATACCAGGTAACCACTGACAGTCAGGAGGCAGGAGGCAGGATACCAGGTAGCTACTGACAAACAGGAGGCAAGATACCAGTCAGCTGCTGAGAGACAGGAGGCATGATACCAGATAGCTACAGACACAACAGGAAACAGGATACCAGGTAGCTACTGACAGAAAGGAGGCAGGATACCAGGAGCTACTGAAAGACAGGAGGCAGGATACCAGGAGCTACTGAAAGACAGGATGCCTTATACCAGATAGCTATTGACAGACATGCTCACCATGCTGCTCTTCAGGATATAGGGCTCAGCCACTCCGAATACACTACTGAGTCAGTAGTACCGACATCACCAGTTTCACAGACTGAGTTATACCATTACAGACTGAGATATACCATTACAGACTGAGTTATACAATTACAGATTGAGATATACAGTGGGGAGAACAAGTATTTGATAACCTGCAAAATCGGCAGTGTTTCCTACTTACAAAGCATGTAGAGGTCTGTAATTTTTATCATAGGTACACTTCAACTGTGAGAGACGGAATCTAAAACAAAAATCCAGAAAATCACTTTGTATGATTTTTAAGTAATTAATTTGCATTTTATTGCATGACATAAGTATTTGATCACCTACCAACCAGTAAGAATTCCGGCTCTCACAGACTTGTTAGTTTTTCTTTAAGAAGCCCTCCTGTTCTCCACTCATTACCTGTATTAACTGCACCTGTTTGAACTCGTTACCTGTATAAAAGACACCTGTCCACACACTCAATCAAACAGACTCCAACCTCTCCACAATGACCAAGACCAGAGAGCTGTGTAAGGACATCAGGGATACAATTGTAGACCTGCACAAGGCTGGGATGGGCAACAGGACAATAGGCAAGCAGCTTGGTGAGAAGGCAACAACTGTTTGCGCAATTATTAGAAAATGGAAGAAGTTCAAGATGATGGTCAATCACCCTCGGTCTGGGGCTCCATGCAAGATCTCACCTCGTGGGGCATCAATGATCATGAGGAAGGTGAGGGATCAGCCCAGAACTACACGGCAGGACCTGGTCAATGACCTGAAGAGAGCTGGGACCACAGTCTCAAAGAAAACCATTAGTTACACACTACGCCGTCATGGATTAAAATCCTGCAGCGCACGCATGGTCTCCCTGCTCAAGCCAGCGCATGTCCAAGCCCGTCTGAAGTTTGCCAATGACCATATGGATGATCCAGAGGAGGAATGGGAGAAGGTCATGTGGTCTGATGAGACAAAAATAGAGCTTTTTGGTCTAAACTCCACTCGCCGTGTTTGGAGGAAGAAGAAGGATGAGTACAACCCCAAGAACACCATCCCAACCGTGAAGCATGGAGGTGGAAACATCATTCTTTGGGGATGCTTTTCTGCAAAGGGGACAGGACGACTGCACCGTATTGAGGGGAGGATGGATGGGGCCATGTATCGCGAGATCTTGGCTAACAACCTCCTTCCCTCAGTAAGAGCATTGAAGATGGGTCGTGGCTGGGCCTTCCAGCGTGACAACGACCCGAAACACACAGCCAGGGCAACTAAGGAGTGGCTCCGTAAGAAGCATCTCAAGGTCCTGGAGTGGCCTAGCTAGTTTCCAGACCTGAACCCAATAGAAAATCTTTGGAGAGAGCTGAAAGTCCGTATTGCCCAGTGACAGCCCCGAAACCTGAAGGATCTGGAGAAGGTCTGTATGGAGGAGTGGGCCAAAATCCCTGCTGCAGTGTGTGCAAACCTGGTCAAGAACTACAGGAAACGTATGATCTCTGTAATTGCAAACAAAGGTTTCTGTACCAAATATTAAGTTCTGCTTTCTGATATATCAAATAGTTGTCATGCAATAAAATGCAAATTAATTACTTAAAAATCATACAATGTGATATTCTGGATTTTTGTTTTAGATTCCTTCTCTCACAGTTGAAGTGTACCTATGATAAAATTACAGACCTCTGCATGCTTTGTAAGTAGGAAAACCTGCAAAATCAGCAGTGTATCAAATACTTGTTCTCCCCACTGTACCATTACAAATTGAGATATACCATTACAGACTGTGTTATATACCATTACAGACTGAGCTATATACACCATTACAGACTGAGCTATATACAATTACAGACTGAGCTATATACACCATTACAGACTGAGCTATATACCATTACAGACTGAGCTATATACCAATTACAGACTGAGCTATATACCAATTACAGACTGAGCTATATACCGATTACAGACTGAGCTATATACAATTACAGACTGTGCTATATACCAATTAGACTGTGCTATATACCATTACAGACTGAGCTATATACCAATTACAGACTGAGCTATATACCGATTACAGACTGAGCTATATACCGATTACAGACTGAGCTATATACCGATTACAGACTGAGCTATATACAATTACAGACTGTGCTATATACCAATTAGACTGTGCTATATACCATTACAGACTGAGCTATATACCATTACAGACTGAGCTATATACCGATTACAGACTGAGCTATATACCGATTACAGACTGAGCTATATACCGATTACAGACTGAGCTATATACCGATTACAGACTGAGCTATATACCAATTACAGACTGAGCTATATACCGATTACAGACTGAGCTATATACCATTACAGACTGAGCTACATTCCATTACAGACTGAGCTACATTCCATTACAGACTGAGCTACATTCCATTACAGACTGAGCTACATTCCATTACAGACTGAGCTATATACCATTACAGACTGAGATACATTCCATTACAGACTGAGCTACATTCCATTACAGACTGAGCTACATTCCATTACAGACTGAGCTACATTCCATTACAGACTGAGCTACATTCCATTACAGACTGAGATACATTCCATTACAGACTGAGCTACATTCCATTACAGACTGAGCTACATTCCATTACAGACTGAGCTACATTCCATTACAGACTGAGCTACACCATTACAGACTGAGATGCAGTGTGGACTATTTTTCTTTACACCTTTTCTACCATACTGTAATATTATTACAGCATTATCATCAGGTATTATCTACCATACAGCTAAATTATTACAGTATTATCATCAGGTATTTTCTACCATACAGCTAAATTATTACAGTATTATCATCAGATATTTTCTACCATACAGCTAAATTATTACAGTATTATCAGGTATTTTCTACCATACAGCTGAATTATTACAGTATTATCATCAGGTATTTTCTACCATACAGTTAAATTATTACAGTATTATCATCAGGTATTTTCTACCATACAGCTAAATTATTACAGTATTATCATCAGGTATTTTCTAACCGTACTGTAAGATAACATAAAAAACATCTTCAGGCATTTTTACTGTATTGGACAGAATTGTCTATATATAAATAAAAGCACGGGAGTGTGAAAGTCATGACAGATGGATCAAAATCTGGAATAATGGTTGTGTGGACTGATGGATGGATGGAGGACTTGAGAAAGATAGACATGGGTGATGGATGGATGGAGGGAGACATACATACTAGAGATTTCCACACACAAAGCACTCTGGTCAGTTTCCTAATTCCGACTAGCACGATAATGTGGCATAATCTGCAACAGCTCGTCATATTGTCAAAGCAGCATGGTGCATTTCTTAAAAACACCCAGTAGTGGTGGGTAAAATCACTGGGGAAGCCAGAAAAAAAGCCATATTACAACCTATGTGTTGTGATAATTGTGTTGTTTTCTCTATAACCTGTCAGTTCATATGCCTTGGGACTGTGATATATAGGCCTAAGGCCGAGACAATAAGAAGACACAGTGGCAGAATAAATTCAACCACACCTTTGTTTCATCACAAAACTGGAGAGCAACCTCTGTCCGGTGAAGTCCATAAAGCATTTTGCATGTAACAAACAACTACATGACCTACAGCATGGTGAAGCAAGTTAAGGATTCTGACATTTTCAGACCACTAAACAACTATTGGTTTAGAACCACAGCGAGTTACCACAAGTCACAAAGAAAACAGGAGGTGCCTCCACTATTCCAGCACCATTTCAACATCATCAAATCACCTATGCTTAGTCTAATACAGTGACAACTAAAAAATATCTAAAACAATTTAGCCCAATCAATGTAAGCTAAATATGATGTGGCTGTCCATGGTTCTGATTTCTGTGTGTGTGTGTGTGTGTGTGTGTGTGTGTGTGTGTGTGTGTGTGTGTGTGCATTTGTGCAAGTACATTGTGCCAGGGGCACAATTGTTGGATCAGAATCGCCATTATAATTGTTGGCCAGTACGGAGAATGAAGTACCCCCCCAAGTCCAAATCCCTGTCTCCATCCATGGCTAAGGAAAGGGCCAATTTTAGCTAGCTAGTCACCAGACAACAAGATGCAACAATTCAAGTTTTGCCAACTAGGTTTTGCTTTTGATGTGATGTGATTGGTGTGAAGCCAAATTCAAGCTGGCTTCCCTTGACACTTTTTTTGGTGTGCCAGGACCATTCACAGTTGAGCCCAATGCTGATGGCTATTATTTTATAGTTTAGCTCAATGCTGATTGGCTATTATTTTATACTTTTTTTATCAATGGAGGCCAGACAGCATCAGATAGAAGAGCTACACATAGAAAGACAGAGGGGTCTTCACTAAGCTAGACCGCTAACTCGCATGCTTTCTCCAGTGACATGCATTGTCTGTTGCAAATGAAAGGAAAATTATGAAACACAGAAAGACGAAATATTTATTATTATTATTATTTTTTTCTTACTCAATTTTTGGGGAAGCCTGGTTTCCCTTGGCGTCTATGAATACACACCACTGTAAACACATATTTTACATAAAGTATATGTTTGAATTTTTAAACTAGTTTTCATTAGGAAGGCAGATAAAGCATTTGTATCAAAAGCAATCACTTTTGCATGTGAAAACACAGAATCCTCATTGCTCCAAGCGCTTAACCTACCTCAATTTTGTTTTGAGCCGACTTCAGTTGGCCAGAACTGGGCAGCTGGCTCATGCATTAAACAAATGCAATCACTTTCCCCTGGTGCAAACTGCGCCCACCCGGGAACCCGGTCTAGCTTAGTGAATCCCCTCAATAGCTCCAGTTTAGCCAGTAACAAAGCAAACGGTCAGGGCTGCTGTAGTTTTTGCCAGCCAAATGACTGTGAAATTGCATCTACTTTCAATTTAGATGGGAATGCGTAATAATGCTTTTGATGCCCTGCTGGAGAAAAGATACCATAGAAATAGAATGAATAGAAATGGGGTTTCCATTCAAGTCAATGATGGCATAATTGGTGGACTGGCAGCCATTTTGAGTGTACCCATGAGTTTACCAGTCAGATTGCCAGGGTTAGAGCTTCCAAGTCCATTCTATTCATTATATTTCTGTGAACGATACATCCTCTGTTTTACCTGCATGTCAAGGAGATGGATTACAACTGCTAGCACTCCAAGTTCCCAGACCACATTCAATCAGTTGTGAACCTCAGAAATGTAAGGCAATTCTTCCCAACCTACTGTAGCAGCATCATTTTACAATCCTCAATTCCTAGAAAGTCTGTCTGCTTGTACGTGTGTATTTTCCCCTCCGGTTTGTAGTCACAATGGTGCAACCTGCTTATGAAAATATAATTTTATCAAAGACATCTTGAGGGTTCCTCTAGGTTTGAGACATACTGTAGTCGTATGCCAGATAAACCTGGGCCAGATATCCTGCTGCACACGGTTTCACTCCCCTGCCATATGTCCGTGACAATCTCGTTGCTCGTATGAAGCCAAGTTGTGTTCTTGGAATGGGCTCTCTAGTGGATGGGGAGGTAGAGAGATCAACCAAGAATACACACTGCCACATATAAAACAGAGCCATTACTCTTTTTAAATGGGGGCCTAGTGTATATAATGAGATTAAGTTTAGGGCTCATGTTCTCAAGACTCAGAGAATCAGTTTTCCACTCTTCTATAGGAGAAATAAATGCAACATTCCAGAATTAAATGTTAGGAAGTGCAGTAGAGGGTTTGACAAATCTCTTTCTATATTTCTACTTCTCAGACCCCTCATATGATGTTTTATGGCTGGACTGCATGATCGAACCACATGCACAGTGGCAAAGGTAAGCGCAATCGCTGAGTCGCAGAAAGAGCCTAACCACACAAGGAATTAGGATCTGGTCCTCCCCATCAGCCCATGCAGTTCTCCCTAACGCAGAGAGATGTGTGAGAGTCCATTATGAGCCCAAGCTTATAATACTATCTGTACTCACTGGTGGTACAGACACTGTTTCATCCATTCCTACACTTCAATTAACCTTGCATCTAAAGCTGGGCTTACAGCACGGCTACCTAGTCTGCCTTGTCCCCGACGTGGACCCATTCTCTATGAGTCTCAATCTACATTCCCCTCATACAGTAAAGTTCCTGCCTTGTTCCTTGTTCTAGTTATGTCGGCACTCTCAGATCCACATCTGTCTGATATTCTGTTGTCAGTCAGTCTGTCCGTCCATCTGCATCCCTTTATGTGTGTGGCGAGTCATCTGGAACTGTGGAGGAAGGGCTCCAAAGAAAATGACTGCTCAGCACTGAATTAAGGTTTTTTTGGCAACTCGATTATGCCATTGATTCACAAATAACTTCGCCTCCAAACTGGAAGGTGAGTTGGAGACCACAGTTGGAAGCAAAGTGCTGTAGCTATGTTTTCAGGTGGCCACACACCAGTTGGCTGTTGTTACAGTAGATACATATCCAGTCCTCAGCTTTGTCTTGAGATTGTCCCGTGTGGCTCAGTTGGTAGACCATTGTGCTTGCAATGTCAAGATTGTGGGTTTGATTCCCATGGGGGACCAGTAAGAAAATGTATGCACTCACTACTGTAAGTTGCTCTGGACGAGAGTGTCTGCTAAATGACAAAAATGTAAATGTCTTGAGACATGCGATCTAGATGTCTTGAGACACATTTTGAAGACGTTATGACATACTCAATGCCATATCTTGAGACCTTTAATGAGTGTCTTCAAGACACTAATGTAAGATAGACATAGCACTAAGACATTTTATTTTGTAATTTTGAACATTTCAAATTCATGGAACATTCTTCAGTCATGGAACAACAGACAGTTGATGCAAGACTTAAGTCTGTCAAACCTGGAGGATTTGTAGCTAGTTAAATCTCTAAATGCATGTTACTTTTTTTCAATTGCCCGTGAAGTCCATGGGGGATCAGAAAAACAGGATGGGATCATGTCAAATGTCTCAACCTCGATCATAGCTCAGCCATCACCACCAGTGGAGTAAAGTACTTAAGTAAAAATACTTTAAAGCACTACTTAAGGACACCTACAACACCCGATGCCACAAGATGTCAAAAAGATCATCAAAGACATTAAACCCGAGTAACGGCCTGTCCTCCCCACTATCATCCAGAAGGCGAGGTCAGTACAGGTGCATCAAAGCTGGGAACGAGAGACTGAAACACAGCTTCTATCTTAAAACCTCTTACATCTAGACGTTCCGCTAGCGGAACACCTGCTCCAATATCCAATGATGGGCGTGGCGCGAAATACAAATTCCTCGAAAATCCGAAAACTTCCATTTTTCAAACATATGACTATTTTACACCATTTTAAAGACAAGACTCTCGTTAATCTAACCACACTGTCCGATTTCAAAAAGGCTTTACAGCGAAAGCAAAACATTAGATTATGTCAGCAGAGTACCCAGCCAGAAATAATCACACACCCATTTTTCAAGCTAGCATATAATGTCACAAAAAACAAAACCACAGCTAAATGCAGCACTAACCTTTGATGATCTTCATCAGATGACACTCCTAGGACATTATGTTATACAATACATGCATGTTTTGTTCAATCAAGTTCATATTTATATCAAAAAACAGCTTTTTACATTAGCATGTGACGTTCAGAACTAGCATTCCCACCGAACACTTCCGGTGAATTTACTAAATTACTCACGATAAACGTTCACAAAAAACCTAACAATTACTTTAAGAATTATAGATACAGAACTCCTTTATGCAATTGCTATGTCCGATTTTAAAATAGCTTTTCGGTGAAAGCACATTTTGCAATATTCTGAGTAGATAGCCCGGCCATTATGGCTAGCTATTTTGACACCCACCAAGTTTGGTACTCACCAAACTCAGATTTACTATAAGAAAAATTGGATTACCTTTGCTGTTCTTCGTCAGAATGCACTCCCAGGACTTCTACTTCAATAACAAATGTTGGTTTGGTTCCAAATAATCCATAGTTATATCCAAATAGCGGCGTTTTGTTGTGCATTCAAGACACTATCCGAAGGGTAAAGAAGGGTGACGCGCCCGGCGCGTTTCGTGACAAAAAAATTCAAAATATTCCATTACCGTACTTCGAAGCATGTCAAACACTGTTTAAAATCAATTTTTATGCGATTTTTCTCGTAAAAAAGCGATAATATTCTGACCGAGAAACCCTGTTTTCGTTCAAAGACGAAAAAATAAAAACATGGAGTCGTCTCGTGCACAAGCGCCCCAGTCTCATTGTTCTCAGATCGACCACTATCCAAATGCGCTACTGTTTTTCAGCCATGGGCTGCAAAGGCATCATTCAACGTTCTGGCGCCTTCTGAGAGCCTATGGGAGCGTTAGAAAATGTCACGTTACAGCAGAGATCCCCTCTTTTGGATAGAGATGATCAAGAAGGCCAATAAATAGTCAGAGAGGGCACTTCCTGTTTGGAATCTTCTCAGGTTTTGGTCTGCCAAATGAGTTCTGTTATACTCACAGACACCATTGAAACAGTTTTAGAAACTTTGGAGTGTTTTCTATCCAAAGCTAATTATATGCATATTCTAGTTTCTGGGCAGGAGTAAAAATCAGATTAAATCGGGTACGTTTTTTATCCGGCCGTGAAAATACTGCCCCCTATCCATAACAAGTTAAGGCCATCAGACTGTTAAATAGCCATCACTAGCCAGCCTCCACCCAATACCCTGCCATGAACTTAGTCACTGTCACTAGCCGGCTACCACCCGGTTACTCAACCCTGCACCTTAGAGGCTGCTGCCCTATGTACATATACATGGGATCCCTGGTCATTTTAATAATGGAACATTGGTCAATTATAATAATGTTTCAATACTGTTTTACTCATTTCATATGTAAAATACATTCTGAAAGTTTTCTGACTTCTTGACCTTTTCCACTTTTTCTTACGTTACAGCCTTATTCTAAAATGTATTACATAGTTTTTTCCCCTCATCAATCTACACACTATACCCCCATAATAAAGAAAAAATTGTGTTTTAGACATTTTTGCAGAAGTATTAAGAATAAACACAGAAAAATTGCATTTACATAAGTATTCAGACCTTTACTCAGTGCTTTGTTGAAGCACCATTGGCAGCGGTATGACACGACAAGCTTGGCAAACCTGTATTTGGGAAGTTTCTCCCATTCTTCTCTGCAGATCCTCTCAAGCTCTGTCATGTTGGATGGGGGATCGTCGTTGCACAGTTTTTTTCACGTATCTACATAGATGTTCCATCGGGTTCAAGTCTGGGCTCTAGCTGGGCCACTTAAAGACGTTCAGAGACTTGTCCCGAAGCCACTCCTGCATTGTCTTGGCTGTGTGCTTAGGGTCGTTGTCCTGTTGGAAGGTGAACCTTCGCCCCAGTCTGATGCTGCCACCACCACCATGCTTCACCATAGAGATGATGCCAGGTTTCCTCCAGACGTGGCGCTTGGCATTCAGGCCAAAGAGTTCAATCTTGTTTTCATCAGACCAGAAAATCTTGTTCCGTATGGTCTGAGACATTTTACATTTTAGTCATTTAGCAGACGCTCTTATCCAGAGCGACTTACAGTAGTGAATGCATACATTTCATACATTTTTTCCCCCGAACTGGTCCCCCGTGGGAATCGAACCCACAACCCTGGCGTTGCAAACACCATGCTCTACCAACAGAGCCACACGGGACCACTGAGAGTCCTTTAGGTGCCTTTTGGCAAACTCCAAGTGGGCTGTCATGCGCATTTTACTGAGGAGTGGCTTCATCTGGCCACTCTACCATGAAGGCCTGATTGGTGGAGAGCTGCAGAGATGGTTGTCCTTCTGGAAGGTTATCCCATCTCCACAGAGGGACTCTGGAGCTCTGTCAGAGAGAGCATCGGGTTCTTGGTCACCTCCCTGACCAAGGCCCTTCTCCCCCAATTGCTCAGTTTGGCTGGGCGGCCAGCTCTTGGAAGAGTCTTGGTGGTTCCAAACTTCCTCCATTTAAGAATGATGGAGGCCGCTGTGTTCTTGGGGACCTTCAATGCTGCAGACATCTTTTGGTATCCTTCCCCAGATATGTGCCTAGACACAATCCTTTCTCGGAGCTCAATGGACAATTGCTTCGACCACATAGCTTGGTTTTTGCTTTGACATTGTCAACTGTGGGGCCTTATATAGACATTTCTGTGCCTTTCCAAATCATGTCCAATCAATTGAATTTAACACAGGTCGACTCCAATCAAGTTGTAGAAACATCTCAAGGATGAACAATGGAAACAGGATGCACCTGTGCTCAATTCTGAATCTTAGAGCAAAGGGTCGGAATAGTTACAGTACCAGTCAAACATTTGGACACATCTACTCATTCAAGGGTGATAAGTGAAATAAATTATTATAAGTAAATGAATAAAGAATCCACTCTGAAACTTATCTAATTAGTAGTTGATGTAGCATGTATAATGAATAGTTAAAGTACTGAACGTAAGTCCCATAAAGGTCTAGTAGAGGCTGGAGAGGGAGAGAAATGTGTGTGCGTATTAATGGACCTAAGAGGACTGTAGACATTTGTTCTATCTGACCTAGCAACTTTGAGAGGTTTTGGAGGCAAATATGGGAGTAACTCTCAAGGTCTCAGTAATCTCGGGGGAAGGCACAGACAGCGCTGGATAGTGACTAACAGTTGTGAGAAGTCAGGGGAGAGATACTATTCACCTACTGTTTGTGTGGAGATGTGTGCGTAAACGGAGAGAGAGAGGATAAAATGGACTTCTTTGTTAATGTTGGGCAGAATGTTCTCTGAATAAACTGTACGAACCATTTGCAGAAAGCTGAGTCCTTACCTAATTATTAACCCATTGTCTTACAAACCTTGGGAATTAGTCAAGGCTTATTGATTGTTAATTATTATCATTAGGATAGAAAATTCCTATGACAAAGGGTTTTTCTTTATTTTTACTATTTTCTACATTGTAGAATAATAGTGAAGACATCAATACTATGAACTAACACATATGGAATCATGTAGTAACCAAAAAAGTGTTAACAAATCAAAAGATATTTTATATTCTTTAAAGTAGCAACCCTTTGCCTTGACTACAGCCTTGCACACTCTTGGCATTCTCTCAACCATCTTCACCTGGAATGTTTTTCCAACAGTCTTAATAACCTCTCTAGGGTATGTGGGACGAAATCGTCCCACCTACTCAACAGCCAGTGGAATCCCGTGGCGCGTTATTCAAATACCTTAGAAATGCTATTACTTCAATTTCTCAAACATATGACTATTTTACACCATTTTAAAGACAAGACTCTCGTTAATCTAACCACACTGTCCGATTTCAAAAAGGCTTTACAACGAAAGCAAAACATTAGATTATGTCAGCAGAGTACCCAGCCAAAAATAATCAGACACCCATTTTTCAAGCTAGCATATAATGTCACATAAACCCAAACCACAGCTAAATGCAGCACTAACCTTTGATGATCGTCATCAGATGACACCCCTAGGACATTATGTTATACAATACATGCATGTTTTGTTCAATCAAGTTCATATTTATATCAAAAACCAGCTTTTTACATTAGCATGTGACGTTCAGAACTAGCATACCCACCGCAAACTTCCGGTGAATTTACTAAATTACTCACGATAAACGTTCACAAAAAACACAACAATTATTTTAACAATTATAGATACAGAACTCCTTTATGCAATCGCTGTGTCCGATTTTAAAATAGCTTTTCGGCAAAAGCACATTTTGCAATATTCTGAGTAGATAGCCCAGCCATCACGGGCTAGCTATTTTGACACCCACCAAGTTTGGCCCTCACCAAACTCCGATTTACGATTAGGAAAATTTGATTACCTTTGCTGTTCTTTGTCAGAATGCACTCCCAGGACTTCTACTTCAATAACAAATGTTGGTTTGGTTCAAAATAATCCATAGTTATGTTCAAATATCCTCTGTTTTGTTCGTGCGTTCAAGACACTATCCGAAGGGTGACGAAGGGTGACGCGCCCAACGCGTTTCGTGACAAAACATTTCTAAATATTCCATTACCGTACTTTGAAGCATGTCAACCGCTGTTTAAAATCAATTTTAAGCGATTTTTCTCGTAAAAAAGCGATAATATTCCGACCGGGAGTCGTTGTTTTCGTTCAAAGACGAAAGAATAAAAACATGGTGTCGCCTCGTGCATCCGCCTCAGTCTCATTGTACTCTGATCGACCACTATCCAAATGCGCTACTGTTTTTCAGCCAGGGGCTCCAAAGGCATCGTTCAGCGTTTTGCCGCCTTCTGAGAGCCTATGGGAGCCGTAGGAAGTGTCACGTTACAGCAGAGATCCTCAGTTTTCAATAAAGAGAGTGTAGAAGCCCAAGAAATGGTCAGAGAGGGCACTTCCTGTAAGGAATCTTCTCAGGTTTTTGCCTGCCATATGAGTTCTGTTATACTCACAGACACCATTCAAACAGTTTTAGAAACTTTAGGGTGTTTTCTATCCAAAGCCAATAATTATATGCATATTCTATCGGGTACGTTTTTTATCCGGCCGTGCAAATACTGCCCCCTACCCTAGAGAGGTTAAAGGAGTAACCACAAATGTGACCCAATTCAGGAAACTAGGTGTATGTCGCAAGTTACGACTTCACAAGAGAGCAGTTTGAACGTAAAAAATATTTTTTTATCAAAATGCGTTTTTTGGCAGAAATGCCTTCTCGAACATGTGAACTTTCATGTGCCTTAATATCAAACTTGTATGCAATCTGTAAATATGAATAGAATTGTTACATTACGAGCCTAGTTGGTATAGCCACAGAAAAAGCGAAGCAACCTTCCCACTAGCCATGATTAGCTGAGATAATGAGTGGGCCGAGTGATAAGTTTGGATTGGTCTGCCATATAACACGCGTCTGTCTTTTGGAGCTGGTCAGTAGCTCTAGGTAATTGTGTCAAATGCTGTTTTTTTAAAATGTACTGCATAGTAAGACTGCATAAACCTAATGTCAAGTTAAAGTGTAATGTTAGTTAGCTAACGTTAGTTGGCTGGTTCGCTAGCTAACGTTATGTGTATGCTCTCCAATTTCTGGAGGACCGAGTTTTGAAATCAGTGGAATTAGAGTATCGTAGCTAAGGAGGTGGAGAAAACACCAGTCTGGATTACATCGTCAAACTAAGGGCAACCATGCATGGCATCAGACAGGAGACGTGTCCAACCATGATGTATACTGGTAAGATAGTGTAGCTAGCTACATTTTCAGATATTACACGTTTTGACAGAAAGTGGTCTCATTTCAAGTGTCCTGTTAGCTAGATAACGTTAACTGGCTGGGTCGCTAGCTAACATTATTTGTATGATTTTATTATTCATATCTCAGACCCATTTGCTTGACTAGTTATAGCCATAGAATCTGGTTGGTTATTTACCTGCAGATTCATGCAGGGTAGTAACTTAATCTTGCCGCGCGGATCCCGTAACCGGGATCAACAGCCAGCGAAAAAATCAGAGCGCCATATTCAAAACCAAATCTAATAATTTCTGTTTCTCAAACATAGGACTATTTTACACCATTTTAAAGATACACTTCTCCTGAATCGAACCACGTTGTCCGATTTCAAAAAGGCTTTACAGTGAAAGCAAAACATTAGATTATGTTAGGAGAGTACATCGACAAAAACAACCACACAGCCATTTTCCTAGCAACTAGTATGCATCACAAATACCCAAAATACAGCTAAATGCAGCACTAACCTTTGACGATCTTCATCAGATGACACTCCTAGGACATCATGTTACACAATACATGCATTTTTTGTTCGATAAACTTCATATTTATATATAAAAACAGCATTTTACATCGGCGCGTGACGTTCAGAAAATATTTTCCCTCAAATACCGCCGGTGAATCAGCGCCACAATTTACAAAAATACTTGTCATAAACATTGATACAAAATTAAACTGTCATTCAAAGAATTATAGATGAACATCTCCTTTATGCAAACGCTATGAAAGATTTCAAAAAAGCTTCACAAGGAAAGCACTCTTTGCAATAATCTGAGTACTGAGCTCAGAAAAATACACTAGGCTATACAGATAGCTGCCATCTTGGAGTCATCTAAAATCATACATTGCATTAGAAATATTCCCTTACCTTTGATGATCTTCATCAGAAGGCACTTCCAGGAATCCCAGGTCCACAACAAATGTTGTTTTGTTCGATAAAGTCCATAATTTATGTCCAAATAATTCCTTGTTGTTCGTGCATCCAGTAAGCTACTCCAAGTGTAGAAAGCGCGTGGAAGATGTCGCGACAAAAGTAAAAAAAAGTTGTATTTACGTTCGTTCAAACATGTCAAACGTTGTAAAACATCAATCTTTAGGGCCTTCAGAACGTGAAGATTCAATAATATTTCAACCGGACGGTTCCTGTGTCTTGAAAAAGGTTTTGGAACGGGAGGGATCCATCCTCATGAAAGCGCTCATTGAAGTGATGTCACCCCCTGCCTCATCAACTTCCCCTCCTTGTCATTCGGGCTCTGTTCATCGTAGAAGCTTCAAACAACTTTGTAAAGACTGTCGACATCTAGTGGAAGCCGTAGGAAGTGCACAATTATTACTACGTCACTGTGTATTCAATAGGAAACAACTTGAAAGCCCATGCATCCAGATTTCCACTTCCTGGTAGGATTTCTCTCAGGTTTTTGCTTGCCATATGAGTTCTGTTATACTCACAGACACCATTCAAACGGTTTTAGAAACGTCAGACTGTTTTCTATCCAAATCTACTAATAATATGCATATCCTAGCTTCTGAGTTTGAGTAGGAGGCAGTTTAATATGGACACATCTTTTTTCCGAAATTGTCAATACTGCCCCCTATCCTTAAGGAGCTGTAAGAGGTTAATGAGTTGTGATTATAGTCCATTGTTTAGCTAGCTAGCTACATGTCTTAACAAAATAATCCATTCTAATTTTGACAAAGTATTTTCATTTCAAGTTAGTGTACTGTTCGCTAGCTAGCTAACGTTAGCTGGCTGGCTCGCTAACTAACGTTACGTCGTGCGTTGGGATTCATTGTTTAATTAGCTAGCTATCTAGCTACATTTCTTAACAAAAGACTCACCTTAGTGTGCCAGAGCGCAGAATAACTGATTAATTTTTGAATGCTCAACACCGGTTGAATATGTCCGGTGTCAGTAAACGGCAACAAAGTGCAATTCAATTGTTGCCAGCAGCACTGTTACAGTCACCAACGCTCTGGATAACATGAAAACTGCCTAACCAGCTCTGCTAGGGGGAGTAAAATGGTGAGAGTGGGGTGTTCTCTCATATGTCTGGAAGTAGCTAGCCAATGTTAGCCAGTTAGCTTGAGTGCTTGACTGTCGTTGTGAGGTCAGAGCTTTCGGAACAACCCTACTTATTGTCCAGAGCATCCAGTGTGCGCTCTGAATGTGAAACGCTCTGAATTTACAAACGGACAATCTGACAGCACAGTTGCAGTCACCAATGCACTGGATAACAAAGCTCCTAACCAGCTCTGCTAGGGCGAGTAATGTTCAGTGAGCTGTTCTCTCTCTTAGATGTCTGGAAGTAGCTGGCAAGTTAGCACAGAACGCTACGGATCAACACTTAAAAAAATAAGCCTTGGGTGGGGCTAAGAGGGTGTGAACAATGCTGAATGGGTGTAGCCGAAGGGCTCTCCAATAGTAGTACCAAAACATTGAAAGACGGTTCTCAAAAGTGAGTTTACAAGTTGATCAACTTTCAAAGCATAATTACTTTCCCATTGTTTCCTCAAATGCAGTGTATTATATACCATTTTGTAGCTCTGAGTCTCTACTTTTATCCAATGTAATAAACATATATGTAAATGTTGCTACATAAGACCGAATCCATTTGGTGAGTCACATATTCCGAGCACTTGTTGGCTGCTTTTCCTTCACTTTAAGTTCCAAATCATCCCAAACCATCTCAATTGGGTTGAGGTCGGGTGATTGCGGAGGCCAGTTCATCTGATGTAGCACTCCATCACTCTCCTTCTTGATCATATAGCCCTTACACAGCCTGGAGGTGTGTTCAGACATTGTCCTGTTGAAAAACAAATGATAAGTGTTCCTTGAATTCTAAATAAATCACTGACAGTGTCACCAGAAAAGCACCCCCACACCACCTCCTCCATGCTTCACGGTGGGAACCACACATGCGGAGATCATCTATTCACCTACTCTGCGTCACAAAGACATGGCGGCTGGAACCAAAAATCTCAAATTTGGACTCATCACACCAAAGGACAGTTTTCCACCATTCTGATGTTCATTGCTTGTGTTTCTTGGCTCAAGCAAGTCTCTTCTTCTTATTGGTGTCCTTTAGTAGTGGTTTCTTTGCAGCAATTAGACAATGAAGGCCTGATTCACGCAGTCTCCTCTGAACAGTTGATGTTGAGATGTGTCTATTACTTGAACTCTGTAAGGCATTTACTTGGGCTGCAATTTCTGAGGCTGCTACCTCTAATGAACTTATCCTCTGTAGCAGAGGTATCTCCGTGTCCTCCTTTCCTGTGGCGGTCCTCATGAGAGCCAGTTTCATCATTGTGCTTGATGGTTTTTGGGACTACACTATAAAAAAATTCAAGTTTGTCATTTTCCTGATTGACCGACCTTGAAAATTATTTGACGAGGAAAATACATTCCTCTGCAGAAGAGATTGTTAATGGAGAATATCCTTCATTGGTTTCTCTGATGTTTATCATAATGACACCACCCATCGACCCAGGTTCCTGCAGTAGCTTTTCTAACAATGTCAGATGACTACTGGGGGTGGTTGTGGCATTAGAAGCGTTATGTAAGAGCCTCAGAAGGATATGTTGTGATTTCTTCCCAACATGGGAGATACATGGATGGGAGGAGGTGGCTTTTGTCCTCTTATTCTCATTGATGATGCAGGTCTGTGTTTGTGGTAACTGCTGTTTACAGTAATGTATTCAGTATTACCAGCATTACAGATCTTAATTTGTTCACACTGTTGCAGGAGAACTTTCTTGTAATGCAGGACATCAAATACAATTTTATTGGTCACATACATTTAAAACTTGTAGTGTATTTGGCGTTTAAAAAGGCTTCTGAACTTTGTAATTTCCATTTTAAAATTTCAGACTTGATTTTCCCTTACAGAAAATGTATTAACCTCTACAAAAATGTCCATTAATTATAATCCACATAATAGTTCACATTTCTTGTTGCTGTAGGAATGTTTCCCTGCTGAAGCAAATTGGCTCAAATTAAGATCCGACATTTGTAGCCTACATAAAATTAAGTTAGTGTCTGTATTTGTGTGTATGCCTGTATGAATGTGTCTGTGAGAGATACAGACAACTTGTAAAATATACAGCTCTGATGTTTTCGGATGTTTGTTTGCTGTCAACTGTTCTTTGATTGTGGATGAAGGACTGGGGATGGGGCTTGCACCGGAGATGTGTTGGGTTCTGTTAAGCTAATCTTTTTAATTGTATTTATTTATCATTACAGGGAGACATTGCTGGCTTGATGAAACTGAGAAGAATCACACATACTAAAATATCCTTTATTATCTAGGTTGGATGGAGTAGAAATCAATGATATAATAGTAATGATAATATTCTAATTATGGCAGTAAGCTGTTTATGTGTTCAATACTGTACAAATCAACTGTTATCACATCTTAATAAACAAATGGGGGAAAAGTTAACATTTGCATCGTTGGGAGAACCCCCTCACATGTGCAGTGGTTTCCACTTTACAGACATCCAGTTTGAACTTTGAAAAACAAAACCAGGTCGAGTCATAAAAAAGTAATAGTAGTCAGTCAATCAGTTGGAAAAAGAAACTCGTTGGAGTCAGTCACTTGATAGATAAAACCCAGAATTTATTTTAGACCCCGGTGAGTATAAAAAGTTAGCTACTAGATCTATTCGGCTAACTAGCTAATTTAACAGCTAAAAACCAGTAGAGGTGGAAAGTCAGGCACAAAGGAGCTTAGCTAGCAAGCAAGTTAGCGATAGTTAACGTTAGCTAACTTAGCCGTTCCCGCCTAAATCAGTTGCTAGCAGTAGCTAGTTACTTATTAGCTCACATTAGATTTCACAAGAGTTCACCAAACTGCCCAGTCAACAAAAGAGAGCTAATTATTTACTTTTAACGACGATCAGTGCGGAGGAAGTCGGACATGGACAATTTGGACAACACTTCAGTGAGCATTTTAAACGGTAAGTTAAAGTTAGGTAACTACTGTAGCTAGCTAATGTTAGCTGCCATTTTTTGTTAGCTAGCTAGTTACCTTCCCAGGCTACCTAACATTAGCTAGCTAGCTACTAAGTTAGCATCGTTATTAACTAACATTAATGTGTTGCATGTTGGGTGACTGGCTATGTAACGTTAGCTATTTGATCAATAAGCATTTGCGTTGTCTAAAACAATGTGTTTATGTAATGTTACCTTCACTAACTTGGCAAATTATTGTCACTTTACACCATTTTCAGTGGCATTTGAGGATTTGATAATGGAGGAGCGGATCTATATCAGTATGACTTGTATAGGGGCAGAGATGTTCAATGAAGAGGGAAATTTGGCTGTCATTTTGAATACCATCGTACAGATTGCATTATTGACGCTACCTAGCGATGTGTATTTGCTATGACATGTGTTTTTAGACATATGCAGTACCAGTCAAATGTTTGGACCAACCTACTCATTCAAGGGTTTCCTTTATTTTTACTATTTTCTACATTGTAGAAAAATAGTGAAGACAACAACACTATGAAATAACACAAATGGAATCATGTAGTAACAAAGTGTTAAATCCTTCCCTGTAGCTCAGTTGGTAGAGCATGGTGTTTGCTAACACCAGGGTTGTGGGTTCGATTCCCACGGGGGGCCAGCACAGGGAAAAAAAAAATGTATGATATGTATGAAATTGTATGAAATGTATGCATTCACTACTGTAAGTCGCTCTGGATAAGAGCGTCTGCTAAATGACGTAAATGTAATGTAAATGTAAATCAAAATATTTTTTATATTCTTCAAAGTAGCCACCCTTTGCCTTGATGACAGCTTTGCACACTCTTGGCATTCTCTCAACCAGCTTCATGAGGTAGTCACCTGGAATGGTTTTCCAGTCTTGAAGGAGTTGCTGAGCACTTGTTGGCTGCTTTTCCTTCACTCTACGGTCCAACTCATCCCAAACCATCTCAATTGGGTTGAGGTTAGGTGATTATGGAGGCCAGGTCATCTGATGCAACACTCCATCACTCTCCTTCTTGGTCAAATAGCCCTTACACAGCCTGGAGGTGTGTTCGGACATTGTCCTGTTGAAAACAAATGATAGTACCACGACACGGAAACCAGATGGGACGGCGTATCACTGCAGAATGTTGTGGTAGCCATGCTGGTTAAGTGTGCCTTGAATTCAAAATAAATCACCGGCAGTGTCACCAGCAAAACACCATCACACCATCTCCCTGCTTCATGGTGGGAACGACACATGCGGAGGTCATCCGTTTACATGCTCTGCGTCTCACAATGACATGGCGGTTGGAACCAAAAATCTCAAATTTGGACTCCAGAACAAAGGACAGATTTCCACCGGTCTAATGTCCATTGCTCATGTTTCTTGGCCCAAGCAAGTCTCTTATTATTGGTGTCCTTTAGTAGTGGTTTCTTTGCAGGTATTTGACCATGAAGGCCTGATTCACGCATTCTCCTCTGAACAGTTAATGTTGAGATGTGTATGTTACTTGAATTCTATGAAGCATTTATTTGGGCTGCAATCTGAGGTGCAGTTAGTGGTCGATTTCTGAGGCTGGTAACTCCAATGAATTTATCCTCTGCAGCAGAGGTCATTTTGAGTCTTCCTTTCCTGTGGCGGTCCTCATGAGAGCCAGTTTCATCATAGCTCTTGATGGTTTTTGAAAATGCACTTGAAGAAACATTCAAATATCTTGAAAGTTTCTGGATTAACTGACCTTCATGTCTTAAAGTAATGATGTACTGTTGTTTATCTTTCCCTATTTGAGCTGTTCTTGCCATAATATGGACTTGGTCTATTACGAAGTAGGGCTAACTTCTGTATACCCCCTTACCTTGTCACAACACAACTTATTGGCTCAAACGCATTAAGATGGAAAGAAATTCCACAATTAACTTTTAAAAAGGCACACATGCTAATTGAAATGCATTCCAGGTGACTACCTCATGAAGATGGTTGAGAGAATGCCTAGCAGTCAAGGCAAGGTTACTTAGAAGAATCTAAAATATTTGTTTAACATTTTACATGATTCCATACTTGTGATGTCTTCACGATTATTCTACAATGTAGAAAATAGTAAAAATAAAGAAAAACCCTTGAATGAGTGGTGTGTCCAAACTGTTGACTGGTACTGTAGCTACATTTTCAATATCTCATTGATTCTTGAAAAGTATTACTGATAGATGGCTCAGGTGCTTCAGAATGACTGTCTGGCTAACTCCATATACGGCTAATATACACCAGTGTTTACAATACACATTTTATTAAACAAAACATGTTCATAACTTCAATTTTGATGTCACAGACTATCAGTCCTGGCATCCAGACCCCATACTATATGTCAATTTGAGAGCAGTAACATTTCTCAAACCCCATCTCTTGGATGTTTGTGTTGTGGGAGTTCACTTTGTTATTATTCGAATTCAGGGTGTTACTTTGAAAATACCACTACTGTATTGTGTTACTGCTGCAAACATTGGTAAAATCTTGTTGCGCACCCTTCACACGGTAAAGTGGGGAAAAGGGGCTGGACGGAACCAAAGTAAAGAAAGTAAAAGTTAAGAGCCCCCCTCTCCTACCCACTACTTACCTAATCTTAGCACCACCTGGCACGCTAACAAAAATACAGGGGGCTAGTGTGCATAAACAGAATAAATACTATGGGTTATGTATGCCCGCAGGCCTCTTGCCTAAACACTCACAAGGTGCCTTCCCTTCCTGCCAAGGAACAAATGAAACAGAATAATTCACCAAACTTAGTGAACAATGTAAATAAACACTCAGTCCTATGGAATACACATACCTCTGCATGAGCACCTTTCTGACCAAAAACCAACACAACACATACAACAACAAAAAGTTCCCTCGTAGCAAAGGAACACTGGCTTTTCAAGCTGCAGAAGGAGTCGGTAATTGATGAGACAGCTGTTTCCCCGACGAGAGGGCGGGGTCAGAGCTCCAATCTGTAATGGGGCCGAACAATCAGCTGTTTGGAATCCAGGAAGCCATCCTGAAATACACACATACAAACCCACAACAACACAGAAACTGGGGAATGTAACAACCGTGGCCTCCATCTTGAGGGCAACTGTTGAGACTGATGAAGATCATAGATACCCTTCGGAAGAAGAGATTTTATTTATTTTTATTTTATTTCACCTTTATTTAACCAGGTAGGCAAGTTGAGAACAAGTTCTCATTCACAATTACGACCTGGCCAAGATAAAGCAAAGCAGTTCGACACATACAACAACACAGAGTTACACATGGAGTAAAACATACAGTCCATAATACAGTAGAAAAATAAGTCTATATACAATGTGAGCAAATGAGGTGAGATAAGGGAGGTAAAGGCAAAAAAGGCCATGGTGGCAAAGTAAATACAATATAGCAAGTAAAACACTGGAATGGTAGATTTGTAGTGGAAGAAAGTAGAAATAGAAATTATGGGGTGCAAAGGAGCAAAATAAATAAATACAGTAGGGGAAGCGGTAGTTGTTTGGGCTAAATTATAGATGGGCTATGTGCAGTGATCTGTGAGCTGCTCTGACAGCTGGTGCTTAAAGCTAGTTCACAACGAGCCAGGCGGCCCAAACTGTTGCATATACCCTGACTCTGCGTGCAATGAACGTAAGAGAAGTGTCACAATTTCATGTTAGCAGGCAATATTAACTAAATATGCAGGTTTAAAAATATATACTTGTGTATTGATTTTAAAGAAAGGCATTGATGTTTATGGTTAGGTACATTGGTGCAACGACAGTCCTTTTTTCGCAAATGCGCTTGTTAAATCATCACCCGTTTGTCGAAGTAGGCTGTGATTCGATGAGAAATTGACAGGCACCGCATCGATTATATGCAACGCAGGACATGCTAGACAAACTAGTACTATCATCAACCATGTGTAGTTAACTAGTGATTATGTTAAGATTGATAGTTTTTTTTATAAAATAAGTTTAATGCTAGCTAGCAACTTACCTTGGCTTCTTGCTGCCCTCGCGTAAATGGTAGTCAGCCTACCATGCAGGCTCCTCGTGGAGTGCAATGTAAGGCAGGTGGTTAGAGCTTTGGACTAGTAACCGGAAGGTTGCAAAAACGAATCCCCCCCTTAACAAGGCAGTTAACCCCCATTCCTAGGCCGTCATTGAAAATAAGAATGTGTTCTTAATCTGACTTTCCTAGTTAAATAAAGGTGTAAAAAAAAATACTGATTACCGATTGTTATGAAAACTTGAAATCGGCCCTAATTAATCGGCCATTCCGATTAATCGGTCGACCTCTAGTTCTAGACATGTATGCTCAAAACTCCTGAGGACGATACAGATGTTGCCTGCCATGTTCCCATCATCTCATCAGAAGAAGTCTGAGTGAAGCTCAGCTTCATGTCCTATAGGTAAATATGCATGTCAAGCCCTTATGTGACCTATACTGTACACTCCTTAAAATATCTGCCTTAAACTTTGTTGTTTATGATTCATTAGACTCAGTTCCATTGTTCAATTTGCTAATACACTAATTTTCTTTATTACTATTTCATGTTTAACCGTTGGAGGACACGGAGACTTACCTGCAGAAAAGGTCCCTCTCCTGCCCTGTCCTGATCATTGGAGGACCCAGAGACTTACCTGCAGAAAAGGTCCCTCTCCTGCCCTGTCCTGATCATTGGAGGACCCAGAGACTTACCTGCAGAAAAGGTCCCTCTCCTGCCCTGTCCTGATCATTGGAGGACCCAGAGACTTACCTGCAGAAAAGGTCCCTCTCCTGCCCGTTCTGATAATTGGAGGACCCAGATATTTACCTGCAGGAAAGGTCCTCATTCCTCCAAAGAGAAGTGCTGAGAGACGGGATCCATGATGGATAAAAATGCCATGGCGGAGTGGGAAATATGTATTTTGGACAATAGACTAAAACTCCTCCACTCTAAACCATAATACAGCCTGTACCATCCACTCCCTACCACTTCTCCTTAGCCCTAATTCACCACACAGCCTGTCCCCATATACTCCCTACCACTTCCCCTTAGCCCTAACCCACCACAGCCTGTCCCCATACACTCCCTACCACTTCCCCTTAGCCCTAACCCACCACACAGCCTGTCCCCATACACTCCCTACCACTTCCCCTTAGCCCTAACCCACCACACAGCCTGTCCCCATACACTCCCTACCACTTCCCCTTAGCCCTAACCCACCACACTGCCTGTCCCCATACACTCCCTACCACTTCCCCTTAGCCCTAACCCACCACACAGCCTGTCCCCATATACTCCCTACCACTTCCCCTTAGCCCTAACCCACTGCACAGCCTGTCCCCATACACTCCCTACCACTTCCCCTTAGCCCTAACCCACCACACAGCCTGTCCCCATACACTCCCTACCACTTCCCCTTAGCCCTAACCCACCACACAGCCTGTCCCCATATACTCCCTACCACTTCCCCTTAGCCCTAACCCACCGCACAGCCTGTCCCCATACACTCCCTACCACTTCCCCTTAGCCCTAACCCACCACACAGCCTGTCCCCATACACTCCCTACCACTTCCCCTTAGCCCTAACCCACCACACAGCCTGTCCCCATACACTCCCGTCCAGTTTCCTTTAAATACATTTAAAAAAAAAAAAATTAAAAAAATCATGATCTTTCTTACATCTCTCAGATATAGGACAGATACTTCAGAACAAACTTCCTTTTTTTGGGGGGACTATCTTTCGTTCCATGTAGTGAATCTGTTATTCAATGTGTTTCTATTGGCTAATAGCCCCCCAAAAAAAACCTATACTTTTTTTTAATATATATTTAGTTTTGAGACTTCAAGGGGTCTTAAAATAAAAAATGTATTAACAAAATGATCCTTGGTTTGACTTTCTTAAAACAATTCCATTTTGCGGTAGATCAGTTATCAGTATTAAGTACATTCAGAAGCACTGGACACTCCCTTTAACCATAACCTATCATGCAGCCTGGTCTCAATCCAAATAATTGGATTGCAGGTGTTCCAACAAAAAAAAATATTGATTTGAACTTGATAAATGTTCATGCTGTGTTAGATGTGGTTTGGGGCTGTTGCAATTCTAACCATGACTAAATGTGACCTTTTCAAATTATAGTTGATGTGTTCCAGTTTTATGTTTGAATTATCACAAAATATACAACCTGGTTTCTTTTGTAATGTAAACACTTATGTTGAACAAGAAATACAATAAAAAAGAAATGCTTTCACTTTTGAGTTTATTCATGTTTAGTGGAGTGCACCATGTTGAAATAAATGCAATTTCTTTGAAAAGGAATGAGTTCTTGTTTTAAGTGGTTTGCCCTCATTTTTCATAAGATTCTTGAAAAAAGTGTAAATATCTAGTTTTCATCCAATTTCCTTCTTATTGTCA
This sequence comes from Salmo trutta, assembly GCF_901001165.1. Lineage (NCBI taxonomy): Eukaryota > Metazoa > Chordata > Actinopteri > Salmoniformes > Salmonidae > Salmo > Salmo trutta. The sequence continues at coordinate 77,785,888 of NC_042969.1, forward strand.
GCTTCTTGTGTATACTTTAGTTCATTATGTAGTCTTGATTATAGACATTTTCATTAAAGATTAGGGTATGCCTTTGGGAAGTAAGAGAAAATGATTGTTTTAAGGGTTTTTGCTTAATTATTTACATATTTCACTAAACTAGCCATGCTTAAAACTAGACAGAATAGCTTGAAATCTCTTATTTTAAGATTTAACCTCTATGGGCTACTTAACAGCCAGTGGAATCCCGTGGCGCGATATTCAAATACCTTAGAAATGCTATTACTTCAATTTCTCAAACATATGACTATTTTACACCATTTTAAAGACAATACTCTCGTTAATCTAACCACACTGTCCGATTTCAAAAAGGCTTTACAACGAAAGCAAAACATTAGATTATGTCTGCAGAGTACACAGACAGAAATAATCAGACACCCATTTTTCAAGCTAGCATATAATGTCACAAAAACCAAAACCACAGCTAAATGCAGCACTAACCTTTGATGATCTTCATCAGATGACACTCCTAGGACATTATGTTATACAATACATGCATGTTTTGTTCAATCAAGTTCATATTTATATCAAAAACCAGCTTTTTACATTAGCATGTGACTAGCATTCCCACCGAACACTTCCGGTGAATTTACTAAATTACTCACGATAAACGTTCACAAAAAACATAACAATTGTTTTAAGAATTATAGATACAGAACTCCTTTATGCAATCGCTATGCCCGATTTTAAAATAGCTTTTCGGTGAAAGCACATTTTGCAATATTCTGAGTAGATAGCCCAGCCATCACAGGCTAGCTATTTACACACCCACCAAGTTTAGCCCTCACCAAAGTCAGATTTACTATAAGAAAAATGTTATTACCTTTGCTGTTCTTCGTCAGAATGCACTCCCAGGACTTCTACTTCAATAACAAATGTTGGTTTGGTTCCAAATAATCCATAGTTATATCCAAATAGCGGCGTTTTGTTCGTGCGTTCAAGACACTATCCGAAGGGTAAAGAAGGGTGACGCGCCCGGCGCGTTTCGTGACAAAAAAATTCAAAATATTCCATTACCGTACTTCGAAGCATGTCAAACGCTGTTTAAAATCAATTTTTATGCGATTTTTCTCGTAAAAAAGCGATAATATTCCGACCGGGAAACCCTGTTTTTGTTCAAAGACTGAAAATGTAAACATGGTGGAGGCTCGTGCACAAGCGCCCCAGTCTCATTGTTCTCAGATCGACCACTATCCAAATGCGCTACTGTTTTTCAGCTATGGCCTGCAAAGTAATCATTCAACGTTCTGGCGCCTTCTGAGAGCCTATGGGAGCGTTAGAAAATGTCACGTTATGCCAGAGATCCCCTGTTTTGGATAGAGATGATCAAGAAGGCCAAGAAATAGTCAGAGAGAGCGCTTCCTGTTTGGAATCTTCTCAGGTTTTGGCCTGCCAAAGGAGTTCTGTTATACTCACAGACATCATTCAAACAGTTTTAGAAACTTTAGGGTGTTTTCTACCCAAATCAAACAATATGCATATTCTAGTTACTGGGCAGGAGTAGTAACCAGATTAAATCGGGTACGTTTTTTATCCGGCCGTGCAAATACTGCCCCCTATCCCCAACAGGTTTTAAGAGGTTTCTAGTCAACAAGATATTGTCTTATTTTAAGAAATCTTACCAAGTAGGATTATCTCAGTGCAGTGGAAGATAATTTTGCTTACTTTTAGTATTTTTTCCTTTAATTTGGTGACGTATTGTCTTGTCATGCCGTTTTTGCAGTGTAGAACTAAAAAGGTATCTGGAACCAAAAAGGGTTCTACCTGCACTGCAGAAACAGCATGTCAAAAACAGGGGAGACTGTGCTGCTTCTGACAGGGGAGGCTGTGCTGCTTCTGACAGGGGAGGCTGTGCTGCTTCTGACAGGGGAGACTGTGCTGCTTCTGACAGGGGAGACTGTGCTGCTTCTAACAGGGGAGATTGTGCTGCTTCTGACAGGGGAGGCTGTTCTGCTTCTGACAGGGGAGGCTGTGCTGCTTCTGACAGGGGAGACTGCTGCTTCGGACAGGGGAGGCTGTGCTGCTTCTGACAGGGGAAGCTGTGCTGCTTCTGACGGGAGGCTGTGCTGCTTCTGACAGGGGAGGCTGTGCTGCTTCTGACAGGGGAGGCTGTGCTGCTTCTGACAGAGGAGACATCTAGTAGCAGAGTTGAGGTGCTAGAGTCAGCATCATAGTCCTTGGTTGAGCTGTCATTGCCCTCATCACTTGAGGTCTCAAAATCAATGAGCCGCCTCTGTCTTTTCAGTCCACGGCCCCTCTGTGCTGTTGGGCCTGTACCTTCTTTGGTGAGTTTATATTCTGAACTCTCTTGTACAGTCCTTTATGTGTGGCATGAAAGGACATGATTACATAATGCTTTTCCTGAAATATGCTTGTATGCACTTCCCCCCATTAAATTTAAGGTTAAATAATGTTCCTTTATTAAAATGGACATACTTACCCATCTATGTGTAATGCCAGAGGGCTGGTCTTGCAGCATAGTGTATTTTCAACAAGTCTCTTAGCCATTACCGGCATCTCTTCTTCCGAAGGGTATCTATGATCTTCATCAGTCTCAACAGTTGCTCTCAAGATGGAGACCACGATCGTAATGGTGTTTCTCACCAACCTGCAGCGAAGCTGCTTTGACATGGGGAATCCCGTCTCTTAGCCAACAATCTTCTTCTCTAAGTAATGCTTCCACACTGACTCCAACTCAGTGTCTGTGTATATTATATATTCAGGGCTGTGTAGTTGTACAATTTTCTTTGGAGAAACTCCTTCCCAGTTACGCTTGCTGGTTCAAGGAGGTTACTGTGGTGCGTCTTTCAATTCGAATTACCCTAACTTCAGTAATGTAGATCCAGCTACATGAGTCAACTCCAAATTTAAAGTACTTAAGCATCATTCAAAAGTTTTTTTCCCCCTCGACATTAATTATCGAATGAAAATATTGGAGAAAAACTGTTGCTAGAAAGCATGTGCACTCAGAGGCTCTGGTTTACCTCAGGATGGATTGTTTGCCAGATACTGCTTCTCCTCAGAAAGTGCTCTGGTGCTGGAAAAATATCCCTTCTATCATCCCGTGTCAGGGTGCGCAACAAGACTTTACTGATATATGCAGCTGCAACACAATACAACGATGTATTTTGGAAGTACTATCCTGAATTTGAAAAACAACAAAGTGAGTACCCACAACACCAAACATCCAAGAGATGGAGTTTGAGAAATGTTACATCTCTCAAATTCACATTTGGGGGTCTGGATTCCAGGATTTATAGTCTGTGACATCAAAATGTAAGTTATAAACATGTTTTGTTTAATTATATTTGTATCATAAACATTGGTGTAAAGCAGCCTTATATTCAGTTAGCCAGTGAGACAGTCGTTCTGAAGCACAGTAATATTTTTCAAGAATCAACAAGATATATCATAAATGTATGTCATAGTGAATACACAAAGCTAGGTTGCGCCAGTGTACTCACATTAATAATGCAATCTGTGTGCCATTATTCAAAGGGCAGCCAAATTTCCCTCTTTATTCACCTTCTCTGCCCTATACAAGTCATACAGATATAGGTCCCCTCCTCCATTATCAAATCCTCAAATGCAATTGAAAATGGTGTAAGAGAGACAATCAATTTGCTAATTTAGTAAAGGTACATTAACGTTACATTAACAAATCATTTTAGGCAACGCAAATAGCTAAATTTACTTAGCCAGCCACCCAGAATGCAACACACTAACGTTAGCAACTGCGTTAGCTACCTTAGTAGCTAGCTAGCTAATGTTAGCTGATGCCTGGGTTGGAAACCAGCTAGCTAACAAAAATGGCAGCTAACATTCGTTAGCTAGCTACCTAACTTTAACTTACCATATAAAATGCTCACCATCGTCCAAATTGTCCAAGTCCTACTTCCTCTTCACTGATCTGCGTTAAAAGTCACCAGTTAGCTAGCTTCTGCTGACTGGTCAATTCGGTGACCTCTTGTGCAATTTAATGCGAGCTAATAGCTAATTAGCTACTGCTAGAAACCCATTGAGGCAGCAATGGTTTAGCTAAGGCTAACATGCCTTCTAGTTGACCCCCTTTGTTCCCGACTGAATACATCCAGTATCTAACTTTAAAATCTAACTTTAAAACTGCATCCAATTTGTTGAGCAGGGTGTTGGAGGCTATTTTGTAAATGACATCACCGAAGTCGAGGATCGGTAGGATGGTCAGTTTTATGAGGGCATGTTTGGCAGCATGAGTGAAGGATGCTTTGTTGCGAAATAGGAAGCCAATTCTAGATTTAACTTTGGATTGGAGATGTTTGATGTGAGTCTGGAAGGAGAGTTTACAGTCTAACCAGACACCTAGGTATTTGTAGTTGTCCACATATTCTAAGTCAGAACCATCCAGAGTAGTGATGCTGGGCGGGCGGGCAGGTGTAGGCAGCGATCGGTTGAAGAGCATGGTGGTTAGGATGATATCTATGAGGGTGCCAGTGTTTACGGCTTTGGGGTGGTACCTGGTAGGTTCATTGATAATTTGTGTGAGATTGAGGGCATCAAGTTTAGATTGTAGGATGGCTGGGGTGTTAAGCATGTCCCAGTTTAGGTCACCTAGCAGCACGAGCTCTGAAGATAGATGGGGGGGCAATCAGTTCACATATGGTGTCCAGAGCACAGTTGGGGGCAGAGGTCTATAGCAAACGGCAATGGTGAGAGACTTGTTTTTTGAGAGGTGGATTTTTAAAAGTAGAAGTTCAAATTGTTTGGGTATAGACCTGGATAATAGGACAGAACTCTGCAGGTTATCTCTGCAGTAGATTGCAACACTGCCCCCTTTGGCCGTTCTATCTTGTCTGAAAATGTTGTAGTTAGGATGGAGATTTCAGAGTTTTTGGTGGTCTTCCTAAGCCAGGATTCAGACACGGCTAGGACATCCGGGTTGGCAGAGTGTGCTAAAGCAGTGAATAAAACAAACTTAGGGATGTTCTAATGTTAACATGCATGAAACCAAGGCTTTTACGGTTACAGAAGTCATCAAAAGAGAGCGCCTGGGGAATAGGAGTGGAGCTAGGCACTGCAGGGCCTGGATTCACCTCTACATCACTAGAGGAACAGAGGAGGAGTAGGATAAGGGTACGGCTAAAAGCTATGAGAATTTGTCGTCTAGGACGTCCGGAACAAAGAGTAAAAGGAGCAGGTTTCTGGGGGCGATAAAATAGATTCAAGGTATAATGTACAGACAGAGGTATGGTAGGATGGAGGTAAACCTAGGCATTGACTGATGATGACAGAGATATTGTCTCTAGAAACATCATTGAAACCAGGTGATGTCATTGCATATGTGAGTGGTGGAACTGAAGGGTTGGATAAGGTATATTTAGCAGGGCTAGAGGCTCTACAGTGAAATAAGCCAATAAACACTAACCAGAACAGCAATGGACAAGGCGTATTGACATTAAGGAGAGGCATGCTTAGCCGAGTGATCATAAGGGTCCAGTGAGTAGTGAGGTTGGTTGGGATCACGGCGATTCAGACAGCTAGCCGGGCCATGGGTAGCAACATAGCAGAAGACGGAGGTCTGTTTTTAGCCACCTCGTGCGTTTTCATCGGTAGATTAGTGGGGTTCCGTGTGGTAGAGGGGACCAATCCATTTGGCAAAATAGTTATAGTTATAGTGGCCCAGGAAAATTGTCTGATAGACCTATTCAGCTAGCAGCCGATATGCTCAAGACAGCTAATGGGCGTTCAGGTTACGTTGCGACGGAGGGGCCAGTTGAATAACTCCCTCGGGCAGATAACGTTGGTAGTCCAGTCGTGAAGGCACAGTGGGGCTCTGCATAGGCAGTAAAACAGGTCCGGCTAGGTGATTGTAGCCCAGGAGTGGCTGATGGAACTCTTCAGCTGGCTAGCTCCGGGATAATTGGTGTTTGCTCCGGGACCGACGTTAGCCAATAGTCACTCGGATAGCAGCTAGCTGCAAGATCCAGGTGAAAATGTCCAAAGCTTGCGGTAGGAATCAGGGGATATAAGAGAGAAAATAGGTCCGGTATGCTCTGGTCTTAGTCGCGTTGTACAAAACTGGCGATAGCTTTCCGAGCTAAAGGATAGCTGATGACCGCTAGCCGTGGTTAGCTGAATACTAACATTAGCTAGTAAATCGGCTAACTTCTGGCTAGCTTCTGTTGTGGATTTCAGATTTGAGGTGAATAATACTTTTAAAAGAAACAAACAGATTTGCACCACATTTGGTGAGGCGGGCTGCAGGAGAGTGTTTTGAAGTTCAAAATTTCAAATCAAAATTTATTTATATAGCCCTTCGTATATCAGCTGAAATCTCAAAGTGCTGTACAGAAACCCAGCCTAAAACCCCAAACAGCAAACAATGCATGTGAAAGAGGCACGGTGGCTAGGAAAAACTCCCTAGGAAAAACTCCCTAGAAAGGCCAAAAACCTAGGAAGAAACCTAGAGAGGAACCAGGCTATGAGGGGTGGCCAGTCCTCTTCTGGCTGTGCCGGGTGGATATTATAACAGAACATGGTCAAGATGTTAAAATGTTCATAAATGACCAGCATGGTCAAATAATAATAATCATTGTAGTTGTCGAGGGTGCAACAAGCACGTCCGGTGAACAGGTCAGGGTTCCGTAGCCGCAGGCAGAACAGCTGAAACTGGAGCAGCAGCATGGCCAGGTGGACTGGGGACAGCAAGGAGTCATCATGCCAGGTAGTCCCGAGGCACGGTCCTAGGGCTCAGGTCCTCCGAGAGAAAGAAAGAAAGAGAGAATTAGAGAGAGCATATTTAAATTCACACAGGACACCGGATAAGACAAGAGAATACTCCAGATGAAACAGACTGACCCTAGCCCCCCGGCACATAAACTACTGCAGCATAAATACTGGAGGCTGAGACAGGAGGGATCAGAAGACACTGTGGCCCCATCCGATGATACCCCCGGACAGGGCCAAGTTGAGTTTTTAGAAGAAAAATAATAAAATAATATATACTGCTCAAAAAAATATAGGGAACACTTAAACAACACATCCTAGATGTGACTGAAAGAAATAATCTTATTAAATACTTTTTTCTTTACATAGTTGAATGTGCTGACAACAAAATCACACAAAAGTAATCAATGGAAATCCAATTTATCAACCCATGGAGGCCTGGATTTGGAGTCACACTCAAAATTAAAGTGGAAAACCACACTACAGGCTGATCCAACTTTGATGTAATGTCCTTAAAACAAGTCAAAATGAGGCTCAGTAGTGTGTGTGGCCTCCACGTGCCTGTATGATCTCCCTACAACGCCTGGGCATGCTCCTGATGAGGTGGCGGATGGTCTCCTGAGGGATTTCCTCCCAGACCTGGACTAAAGCATCCGCCAACTCCTGGACAGTCTGTGGTGCAACGTGGCGTTGGTGGATGGAGTGAGACATGATGTCCCAGATGTGCTCAATTGGATTCAGGTCTGGGGAACGGGCGGGCCAGTCCATAGCATCAATGCCTTCCTCTTGCAGGAACTGCTGACACACTCCAGCCACATGAGGTCTAGCATTGTCTTGCATTAGGAGGAACCCAGGGCCAACCGCACCAGCATATGGTCTCACAAGGGGTCTGAGGATCTCATCTCGGTACCCAATGGCAGTCAGGCTACCTCTGGCGAGCACATGGAGGGCTGTGCGGCCCCCCAAAGAAATGCCACCCCACACCATGACTGACCCATCGCCAAACCGGTCATGCTGGAGGATGTTGCAGGCAGCAGAACGTTCTCCACGGCGTCTCCAGACTCTGTCACGTCTGTCACATGTGCTGAGTGTGAACCTGCTTTCATCTGTGAAGAGCACAGGGCGCCAGTGGCGAATTTGCCAATCTTGGTGTTCTCTGGCAAATGCCAAATGTCCTGCACGGTGTTGGGCTGTAAGCACAACCCCCACCTGTGGACGTCGGGCCCTCATACCACCCTCATGGAGTCTGTTTCTGACCGTTTGAGCAGACACATGCACATTTGTGGCCTGCTGGAGGTCATTTTGCAGGGCTCTGGCAGTGCTCCTTGCACAAAGGCGGAGGTAGCGGTCCTGCTGCTGGGTTGTTGCCCTCCTACGGCCTCCTCCACGTCTCCTGATGTACTGACCTGTCTCCTGGTAGTGCCTCCATGCTCTGGACACTACGCTGACAAACACAGCAAACCTTCTTGCCACAGCTCGCATTGATGTGCCATCCTGGATGAGATGCACTACCTGAGCCACTTGTGTGGATTGTAGACTCCGTCTCATGCTACCACTAGAGTGAAAGCACCGCCAGCATTCAAAAGTGACCAAAACATCAGCCAGGAAGCATAGGAACTGAGAAGTGGTCTGTGGTTACCACCTGCAGAACCACTCCTTTATTGGGGGCGTCTTGCTAATTGCCTATAATTTCACCTGTTGTCTATTCCATTTGCACAACAGCATGTGAAATTTATTGTCAATCAGTGTTGCTTCCTAAGTGGGCAGTTTGATTTCACAGAAGTGTGATTGACTTGGAGTTACATTGTGTTGTTTAAGTGTTCCCTTTATTTTTTTGAGCAGTATATATATAAAAAAGATATGCGAAGAAAAATATATACACGGGACGCGACGAGGACAAAGGCAGTCTGACTGCTACGCCATCTTGGGAAAAGATCTTTATGACTGACAGACTACGACAACTTTTTCATTACTTTTTTAAAGTTCGAACTGGATGGCTGGAAAGTGGAAACCACTGCGCATGTGAGGAGGGGGGTTCCCTCACCAATGCATATTTTAACTTCCCCATTTGTTTAATAAAATGTGAGCAAGATAACACACAATTCATTCATACATTTTTTTTATGATAGTTACTAGAGGTTGCTTTCTGGCATTGGACTCAGTACCACTCATCAAATACCTGCTGAATACAAATGCTAGCTCACTATCTATTTTTGCCCCTTTCACTTCGTGCATTGTTTGAGAAGTGCAATGAATTGGTGGTGTGTTATTTGCTTTGTATTTGTGACCTCGACTTTGAAGTATCTTTTGGGCTACACCAATAGAGCACATTGCCACAGTCCCTTTTTCCGTGCCATCTGTGGTATCGACAGCTGTCCAGAGGAGTATAGAGCTTACAACTCGTTTTATTATTTTATTTAATGTGGGCATGCTGTGTATCTGTCAAATGGACGCCCACCAAGAAGCAGGACTAACGTTACAAATGGCACTAACGGAGGGCCTTGTACAGTAAGGGAAAAAAGTATTTGATCCCCTGCTGATTTTGTTTGTTTGCCCACTGACAAAGAAATGATCAGTCTATAATTTTAATGATAGGTTTATTTGAACAGTGAGAGACAGAATAACCACAAAAATATCCTGAAAAACGCATGTCAAAAATGTTATAAAATGATTTGCATTTTAATGAGGAAAATAAGTATTTGACCCCTCTGCAAAACATGACTTAGTACTTGGTGGCAAAACCCTTGTTGGCAATCACAGAGGTCAGACGTTTCTTGTAGTTGGCCACCAGGTTTGCACACATCTCAGGAGGGATTTTGTCCCACCCCTCTTTGCAGATCTTCTCCAAGTCATTAAGGTTTCGAGGCTGACGTTTGGCAACTCGAACCTTCAGCTCCCTCTACAGATTTTCTATGGGATTAAGGTCTGGAGACTGGCTAGGCCACTCCAGGAACTTAATGTGCTTCTTCTTGAGCCACTCCTTTGTTGCCTTGGCTGTGTGTTTTGGGTCATTGTCATGCTGGAATACCCATCAAAGACCTATTTTCAATGCCCTGGCTGAGGGAAGGAGGTTCTCACCCAAGATTTGACAGTACATGTCCCCGTCCATCGTCCCTTTGATGCGGTGAAGTTGTCCTGTCCCCTTAGCAGAAAAACACCCCCAAAGCATAATGTTTCCACCTCCATGTTTGACGGTGGGTGTGGTGTTCTTGGGGTCATAGGCAGCATTCCTCCTCCTCCAAACACGGCGAGTTGAGTTGATGCCAAAGAGCTCCATTTTGGTCTCATCTGACCACAACACTTTCACCCAGTTGTCCTCTAAATCATTCAGATGTTCATTGGCAAACTTCAGACGGGCATGTAAATGTTCTTTCTTGAGCAGGGGGAACTTGCGGGCGCTGCAGGATTTCAGTCCTTCACGGCGTAGTGTGTTACCAATTGTTTTCTTGGTGACTATGGTCCCAGCTGTCTTGAGATCATTGACAAGATCCTCCCATGTAGTTCTGGGCTGATTCCTCACCGTTCTCATGATCATTGCAACTCCACAAGGTGAGATCTTGCATGGAGCACCAGGCCGAGGGAGATTGACAGTTCAATTGTGTTTCTTCCATTTGTGAATAATCGCACCAACTGTTGTCACCTTCTCACCAAGCTGCTTGGCAATGGTCTTGTAGCCCATTCCGGCCTTGTGTAGGTCTACAATCTTGTCCCTGACATCCTTGGAGAGCTCTTTGGTCTTGGCCATGGTGGAGAGTTTGGAACCTGATTGCTTCTGTGGACAGGTGTTTTTTATACATGTAACAAGCTGAGATTAGGAGCACTCCCTTTAAGAGTGTGCTCCTAATCTCAGTTCGTTACCTGTATAAAAGACACCTGGGAGCCAGAAATCTTTCTGATTGAGAGGGGGTCAAATACTTATTTCCCTCATTAAAATGCAAATCAATTTATAACATTTTTGATTTTTTTGTTGTTATTCTGTCTCTCACTGTTCAAATAAACCTACCATTAAAATTATAGACTGATCATTTCTTTGTCAGTGGGCAAATGTACAAAATCAGCAGGGGATCAAATACTTTTTTCCCTCACTGTAGCTATCAAACAGAGATCAACAGTCCTACGGACGTGACAATTTTGAAACACACCTTTTTTCTGGTTGCATTACACCCGAACAGACCCAAACGGCCAACCTTATTGCTTTGTCAGTGCATGGAGATGTTCATTTTGAGGATGCTCCACAAGAGGCACAGGAGACACTACGAGATATCTCATTGAACAAGGCTAATGTATTGGTGAATTTTGTTTGAGGCTGCTGGACTAGTTTGGTACATTCATGTCATACATTTTTTTTGTGCTTGTTTTTTGTCTTTATGTTTCAGAGGACTGGCAACAACATTGTATCTGTGATGGAATACTATCAAGCTTCACTTATGGCTGAGATGAGGGACCAAATGAAGCAGGTGTTTGAGAGACATTCTGAGACCACAGGACAGTACATGAAGAGGCACTGGCAATGTTTGTTCATTTTGCAAATCCTTTTTCCAGAGTTGCTACTACACGCATACAGAACCACAGCATCTAGGAACTTCTCAGCCCGGTCGAGCTTGAGGAAATAATACTTTCTAAAGTAGCGTGCAGAATCAAGAGGTAATTCGAGGGCTCTCTCCATGAAATAAAAATGGTTTTACTACATACCCTTGCTTAGAAGCCTGGAACAGTTGTTTTCTGACTCAATTATTCTTGCCATGACAACCACAGAAGTGCAAGGATGGAGTCTTGTATGACATAGCCAATGGAGACCTTTTTTACCCTTCGTTTACCAGGTAAGTTGCCTGAGAACACATTCTCATTTTCCAGTCACTCCCACTTTTCTTTTCTAGGCCCAATGCTTTGAAGTTGATTTTGTATACAGATGAAATAGAGATATGCAACCCACCTGGATCACATGCTTTAAAAAAAAATGCTGTTGGTTTACTATTCATTGGGAAATATAGATCCTAAATATAGATCTAAGCTAGCTCAAATTAAACTTGCCATTGCTAAATCAAGTGACCTTTCTTGGCTTTGTATGAAAGTGATAATGCCCTCGAAGCCGGTGTTTGGAGGATATATTGGCACGGGTTGCCAATATAACAACACCCGTGCCAATATATCCCCCAAACACTGAATTCTCTGGCATTATCACTTAATCATGCTTGATCATCTAGAGTTTACCCAGATACTTTTTGCTCTAGTGATTTTGCTTCAAACCATTTCAAGACTCAAGTTATTATTCAAGCAGCATTTGAAAAATTTCAAGCAGATATTTATTGATAATGTAATACCCAAGCAACATTATTTACTTCACCTTCCCACACAAATTCAGTATTTGGGTCCTATGGTAGCCACATGTGCATGAGATTTGAATCAAAGTACTTTTTTTTAAAGCAATGGACTTCCAAAATGTAAGTTTAAAAAATGTTAGCAAATCATTGGTGAAGCATAATCAGCTGTTTGAATGCAGTCAAACTGTGAATGGCTCACAACATCCCATTTTTACACATGAAAGAGAATTGGTACCCCCCTCTGAGGGTTAAAAAGGTACAATATGATCAGGCAAAAGATAGAGTTCTGTGGTATTGACAAATTATGACATGTTGTGTCAGTCAAGTGGCTTGTTCTAAATGGGAATAAATATACAAATCAAAAGTCTTTGATCGTTACCAACGTGAATGACAATGTTCCAGAATTTAGCAAACTCTTCCTACTATTTCTTTGATAATCAGCCTTATGACACCTTGGGTCTGAATAGGGATTTGTTAGCATATGAAGTTGCTGTCCCTAACCTTGCCCATGCCCCAAAGTTGGTATATAAGGAAAGACTTATAGATTTTACGTCCTACTACTCACTCACTTTCAAAAGCAGCATATAGGCTCCAATGAAGCATTATCTTGGGGATGTCCTTGCACGTCACAGTTATAATGAATAGGTGTTCTAATGTTGTCCAGCACTAGCTCAGATGGCAGGTTTGGGGCTTTGTTTCCCACTGGGGGAATTCACATAATGTACTGTAAGTTGCTTTGCATAAAAGTGTCTGCTGTGGCATATTGAAAAAAGCAGTTTGTGGCATATCTGGGTTGTAAATGATTTTAATACAAATATTAATTTTATAGTCTCGTCAAGTGTGATTCTTAGAACAAGCCTACATATCTTCAAATTCTTGTAGATCAGTAGATTCCAGCTTCAAAAAGCTTTTCCCTCAAGAATGTGTCTCATTTAACTTGTGGTAAGACAACTCAAGACATATATTCCTAAAACAAGCTAAATAGTCTAACACAGTTAGTACTTGGTAAGTAAATCATTCTTAAAATAAGATAATATGATTTTAAAGTATGAATACAAGAAAATTAGCCTTGTTCAGATTTGTAATTTTTGCAATGTTGAACTAAAAATAGTTATTCTATGGGCACAGCCAAAGAACCTTTAGCATACTTTTTTCTAAGCGTGTACAACCTATAACTGTCTTCTGTTCCTCAGGCCACATAAACTCACATCTTGGTCATATTAGGTTGTTCTAAGTTATCATTCGCTTCAAATTCCCCGTTGTCGATACCGTTAATGCAGTGGAGGTGGTGTCCCTTCATGTTGTGGAAGCAGTAGGAACAATGTGCAGTGGCCACGGGCACCACTTTGGAGAAGTTGGAGAAGTTCACTCTGTACTTGCCCTCTTTACTGCGGGAGATGATTGGCATGAAGCTGTAACCCCACATGATCTCCTGAGGGATGAAGGAGGTCCTGACCTGGCAGGCTGAGCTGGTGGTCTCGGCTGTGCCGTCCAGAAAGACCACCAGCTCAAACTCCTGCTTATGGAGTGTGTCCACTGCCATCTCAAAAAAAGGGCTAGCCTTGTCAATCACATGGTAGAGTGTGAGAGGGCACACAAAGAAGAGGTTGTCCTTCCCAGCGTCCACCATGAACTCAATGTTCACCTGGTCCATGATGATTGTCTCCCCATTGGGTTTGATGGTTGTCCTCAACAGCTTGCCGTAGATCTGGCTCCCGATCATCAGGGTCTTGCGTAAGTTGGCCACTCTTATCATGAGGCAAAGGAAGTCCTTCTTAGGACAGATGACAGCTGTCTGACTGAATGTGATGGTCTTGGCCCTTTTCTTAGGGATGGAGATCTTGGCCAGGATGATTCCACACATGAAACAGTTGATGATGGAACCTATGAGAAACTGGGTAATGATGAGGGTTACAGCACCAGAACAGTGAGGGGTGATGACGCGTATACCATACCCGATGCTGGTCTGGGTCTCCATGGAGAAGAGGAATGCTGTAATGAGATCAGAAACATTTTCCACACAGTACTTGTGTCCTTTTGAGGGGTTCTGCCAGGTCAGGTCCCCGTTGCTCCGGGCAATCCAGAACCACAGTAGTCCAAAGATGAACCAGCTCAGGATGAACGAGACGGTGAAGAAGAAGAGGACAAAGCGCCAGCGGAACTCCACGAAGGTCGTCCAGAAGTCCACGAGGAAGGCAAACTGGTTGCCGCATTTCACGTTACCAAATTCAATGTTGCATTGGCCATATTTGGTCACCAGCCGGGTTCGGCGGATTCTTCGCTCCACCAGGTAGTCCTGGATGCGTTTCCTGATGCCAAACATCATTTTGTAGGTCCTGTCTTCTGTTAGAGACAATAAGAATTTGTTTGTGAAATAGTTAATACATTAACTAATTGGGTTAAACATAAATGTAAACGTCCCACTGACCTTCATTTTCATCAAAATATCATTATATGGAACAACTCACCAGCACAAACACCTCAGTCAGTCTATGATCAATGAAATGATTTCACATACCTGCCCCAACCACGTTTCTCTACTTACTAGCAGTTGCTATGCATCACTTGCACATTTTAATATGCACTTATATTTTGTAATCCTGGGCACATGCCATAGTTAAGACCCAGGTGATTTTACCGTTTTCCATTAGCCTTTTACTATGTTTAAATCAGTGATTTTGACTGTAAAACATACTATTTTGTTATTTTAGGGGGAATTGGTGTAATATCTTAACAAATATTTAATATCAATAGGTTTGTTTAGTGTCTCTTGCACAATGCTAGACCTGGTTTATGTGCGTTTTGCTGAATACAATGCTAGACCTGGTTTACTGGAGTTGAGGTGCAGGGGTAGACCTGTTGTACAGTTTATGGATATTTAGGCTTTGGCACATGTAGACCTGGCTTAGTTGGCTAATTGAGTTCAAGAACAGGTGCAAACTTTGGTATGTAAATTGGAGCTGAAGTATAGATGAAGACCTGGTTTGTATAAATATTGGGGCTGAAATGCAGAAGAACAGCAATTTTTAAATCAATTATGGCTTGCATGTAGCAGTAGACCGGTCAAAGGTCACAGGACTAAGATATGCAAATAACAGGGTTGGAATGTGCAGCGAATAGCTGGATATAGGTTGCTGTTGGTGTCTTAGAGAATACAGGCAGAGTAACAAATAGTGCATTTAGCATTAGGATATGGGTGTATGGGTACTAGATTGTATCATTATTAGGGAATTGGCATGTGGGTGTTAGGGTTAAGTTATGAGGGTAATTTGGTTTAGGTGTGTGGGTAAGTGGGCTGAGGTATATACTGTACACTACATGACCAAAAGTATGTGGACACCTGCTCGTCGAAACATCTCATTCCAAAATCATGGGCATTACAATGGAGTTGGTCCCCCTTTTGCTGCTATAACAGCCTCCATTCTTCTGGGAAGGCTTTCCACTAGATGTTGGAACATTGCTGCTATAACAGCCTCCATTCTTCTGGGAAGGCTTTCCACTAGATGTTGGAACATTGCTGCTGGGACTTGCTTCCATTCAGCCACAAGAGCATTAGTGAGGTCGGGCACTGAAGTCGGCTTTACAATTCATCCCAAAGGTGTTCAATGGGGTTCAGGTCAGGGCTCTGTGCAGGCCAGCCAAGTTTTTATTTTATTTTT
Organism: Salmo trutta; assembly: GCF_901001165.1. Taxonomy (NCBI): domain Eukaryota; kingdom Metazoa; phylum Chordata; class Actinopteri; order Salmoniformes; family Salmonidae; genus Salmo; species Salmo trutta. The sequence goes on from NC_042969.1 coordinate 77,801,609, forward strand.
TTATTTAACCTTTATTTAACCAGGTAGGCAAGTTGAGAACAAGTTCTCATTTACAATTGCGACCTGGCCAAGATAAAGCAAAGCAGTTCGACACATACAACAACACAGAGTTACACATGGAGTAAAACAAACTTACAGTCAATAATACAGTAGAAAAATAAGTCTATATACAATGTGAGCAAATGAGGTGAGATAAGGGAGGTAAAGGCAAAAAAGGCCATGGTGGCAAAGTAAATACAATATAGCAAAACACTGGAATGGTAGATTTGTAGTGGAAGAAAGTGCAAAGTAGAAATAGAAATAATGGGGTGCAAAGGAGCAAAATAAATAAATAAATGCAGTGGGGGAAGAGGTAGTTGTTTGGGCTAAATTATAGATGGGCTATGTACAGGTGCAGTGATCTGTGAGCTGCTCTGACAGCTGGTGCTTAAAGCTAGTGAGGGAGATAAGTGTTTAGAGTTTCAGAGATTTTTGTAGTTCGTTCCAGTCATTGGCAGCAGAGAACTGGAAAGAGAGACGGCCAAAGGAGGAATTGGCTTTGGGGGTGACCAGAGAGATATACCTGCTGTTCTTCCACACCGATCTTGACAAACCATTCCTGTATGAACCTTGCTTTGTGCACTGGGCCATTGTCATGCTGAAACAGGAAGGGCCTTCCCCAAATTGTTACAAAGTTGGAAGCACAGAATCATATAGCATATAATGAATCTAGAATGTCATTATATGCTATAGCATTAAGATTTCCCTTCACTGGAATTAATGTGCCTAGCCCGAACCATGAAAAATAGCCCCAGACCATTATTCCTCCTCCACCAAACTTTACAGTTGGCATTATGCATTGGGGCAGGTAGCATTCTCCTGGCGTCCGCCAAATCCAGTTTCGGACGTCGGACGGACAGATTGTGAAACGTGATTCATCAGTCCAGACAAGGCATTTTCACTGCTCCAGAGTCCAATGGCGGCAAGCTTTACACCACTGATCTTAGGCTTGTGTACGGCTGCTCGGCCATGGAAACCCATTTCATGAAGCTCCGGACAAACAGCTGATGTTGCTTCCAGAGGCAGTTTGGATCTCGGTAGTGAGTGTTGTAAACGAGGACTAATTATGTTTACACACTATGTGCTTCAGCGCTCGGCGGTCCTGTTCTGTGAGCTTGTGTGGCCTATTACTTTGCAGCTGGGCCGCTGTTAATCCTAGACGTTTCCACTTCACAATAACTGCACTTACAGTTGACCGAGACAGCTCTAGCAGGGCAGAAATTGGATTAACTGACTTGTTGGAAAGGTGGCATCTTATGACGGTGCCACGTTGAAAGTCACTAAGCTCTTCAGTAAGGTTATTATACTGCCATTGTTTGTCTATGGAGATTACATGGCTGTGTGCTCGACTTGATACACCTGTCAGCAACGGGTGTGGCTGAAATAGCCGAATCCACTTTGCAGGGGTGTCCACATACTTTTGTATATACTGTATAGTGCAGTTATTTGGGCTGTGGAATAGAGGTACATATAGGCAGAGCTGTAACGAAGAATAAAACATATCTTTTTACATACTTTTCAATATAAAAAATAGATATTGATCACGTTAGGGTTACTAATGGCATTTCATTTGCAAAGTGGCATGCATGTCTGGGAAAAATCTGGAAACAAACAGGTACATTTTTGTGATCCTGGGGACATACTGTCCCATAGTTAAGACCCAAAATCATTCCAAAAATAAAGTTATTGTTGAAATATATAACTCCACTAGCCCAAATCAGTCAGATAACCATAACCTCCCTAAAAGCATCCTCATCTAGCCTACTACAACCACATATAGTGGCTTGCAAAAGTATTCACCCCCCTTGGCATTTTGCCTATTTTGTTGCCTTACAACCTGGAATTAAAATTGATTTGTTGGGGGGTTGTCATTTGTGAATCATTTGATTTACACAACATGCCTACCACTTTGAAAATGCTAAATATTTTTTTATTGTGAAACAAACTGAAAACTTGAGCGTGCATAACTATTCACCCCCCCAAAGTCAATACTTTGTAGAGCCACCTTTTTGCAGCAATTACAGCTGCAAGTCTCTTGGGGTATGTCTCTATAAGCTTGGCACATCTAGCCACTGGGATGTTTGCCCATTCTTCAAGGCAAAACTGCTCCCGCTCCTTCAAGTTCAGATGGGTTCTGCTGGTGTACAACAATCTTTAAGTTATACCACAGATTCTCAATTGGATTGAGGTCTGGGCTTTGAATAGGCCATTCCAAGACATTTAAATGTTTCCCCTTAAACCACTCGAGTGTTGCTTCAGCAGTATGCTTAGGGTTATTGTCCTGCTGGAAGGTGAACCTCCGTCCCAGTCTCAAATCTCTGGAAGAATGAAACCGGTTTCCCTCAAGAATTTCCCTGTATTTAGCATCATCCATCATTCCTTCAATTCTGACCAGTTTCCCAGTCCCTGCCAATGAAAAACATCCCCACAGCATGATGCTGTCACCACCATGCTTCACTGTGGGGATGGTATTCTCGGGGTGATGAGAGGTGTTGGGTTTGTGCCAGAAATAGTGTTTTCCTTGATGGCCAAAAAGCTCCATTTTAGTCTCATCTGACCAGAGTACCTTCTTCCATATGTTTGAGGAGTCTCCCACATGCCTTTTAGCGAACACCAAACGTGTTTGCTTATTTTTCTCTTTAAGCTATGTTTTTTTTCTGGCCACTCTTCCGTAAAGCCCAGCTCTGTGGAGTGTACGGCTTAAAGATGTCCTATGGACAGATACTCCAATCTCCGCTGTGGAGTTTTGCAGCTGCTTCAGGGTTATCTTTGGTCTCTTTGTTGCCTCTCTGATTAATGCCCTCCTTGCCTGGTCTGTGAGTTTTGGTGGGCGACTCTCTCTTGGCAGGTTTGTTTTGGTGCCATATTCTTTCTATTTTTTAATAATGGATTTAATGGTGCTCCGTGAGATGTTCAAAGTTTCAGATATTTTTTTTATAACCCAACCCTGATCTGTACTTCTCCACAACTTTATCCCTGACTTGTTTGGAGAGCTCCTTGGTCTTCATGGTGCCGCTTGCTTGGTGGTGCCCCTTGCTAAGTGGTGTTGCAGACTCTGGGGCCTTTCAGAACAGGTGTATGTATACTGAGATCATGTCACAGATCATGTGACACTTAGATTGCACACAGGTGGGCTTTATTTAACTCAGTATGTGACTTCTGAAGGTAATTGGTTGCCCCAGATCTTATTTAGGGGCTTCATAGCAAAGGAGGTGAATACATATGCACGTACCACATTTTTAGTTTTCTATTTTTTTGATTTTCTTTAAACAAGTTGTTATTTTTAATTCACTTCACCAATTTCGACTATTATGCGTATGTCCATTACATGAAATCCAAATAAAAATCTATTTAAATTACAGGTTGTAACGCAACAAATAGGAAAAATGCCAAGGGGGATGAATACTTTTGCAAGGCAAGCTATAGCTGCATATAGGGCGGCAGGTAGCCTAGCAGTTAAGAGTGTTGAGCCAGAAACCAAAAGGTTGCTGGGTCGAATCCCTGAGCTGACTATGTGAAAAATCTTTTGATGTGCCCCTTTACTGTAGTTGCTCCTGTAACTCGCTCTGGATAAGAGCATCTGCTAAATGACTAAAATGCTATTTATATAAAACTGGCATAGTGACCACTGGTAAGGTAAACTCTTTGATGGATGGTCCCTAGCAAGATTATGTTTTCTGAATAAATCTGACCTGTGTTGCTGCCAAGCTATGCCAAATAGTTGGATGGTGGTGTACTTGTTAGCGAGTGTTAAGTACAAAATGGCCAGTGTAGTAAGCTTTGTTCCTACACTCAAAGCTTTGAAATGTCCTTTATTTCACAAACAGAAATCCGATAGTCACACACTATTCTTTGTTGAGAAGCTTTGGATCTCAGAAAGCCTTTCACACGTAATTATGATTCCCCCCATTGTTACTGTAAGGTGATATAATCAATGCCAAGATCATTTGATTTGAGGTTTACTTTGATGCTTTTCAATAATATACTTTTGAAATAGAGTGATGATTTTTTTAGTACTGTGTCATTGTCGCTAATAACTCTTCAACAATTAATGATTTCCCCAGGAAAACGATATAATCATTTATTTAAAGGTTGTGCAAATAATGGCAAGGTTTAGGGACCATTTCCACCCTTGTAATCATCAGTTTGTGATTAAATGCAATGTTATTCACATTTTGATGTTTCAGCCAATTAAATAATTCACTCAATATTTACACTGATAAATGTAGGCACATGTTGTAAATTTCTCAAATAACAATAACAATAAAACAATGTGTTAAAATGTTAAAATCCTCAACAATATACAAGACCACAAACTAACCCCACTACACACCCACATGTATACAAAGTTTGGAGTGGAGTCAGATCAGTCATATAACATACAATATGTTTACTGACAGACATGCCACTCTTCACTCATAGGGTTTTTGTAAACATGAACGTTAGCGGAATGTCAATTCAAAAATATATGCACGCACCACTTTTGTTAAGGGAGAGTAGCCATAAGCTCACCTTAGCCTCAAAGTGGGTACATATCAACATTATGGACGTCATTATTACACTGTTATTATAATGGGAGATTACAAAGCAAAGTTTTCCCTCAGTGGATGATAATGGTCCAACTAAGATGATGTCCTCACTCAAACTGAGTTTACCTGTCAGTGTGTAAACTGTGGAAATCCAAAGTTGTGTTGCACCGCGGTTGCCCTCTGTCGCTGTCTCTCTCTCAGCCCGGTCTCTGGTGTGTCCTCTGAACTGTACTTAGTGTTCTGACACCTTTCGCAGTGCTACACCTGTGTGCTTTTATAAACCCTTGTACTGGTGGGACTGGAATCACTTCAGGTGATGTTGACACGCACACAAACATGATGTCACGGTTGTCGTCGGTGAATGAGGACCAAAACGCAGCAGGTACGTGTATGCTCATCTTGATTTTTAATTAACTTCAAAAATGAACATACAAAAATAACAAAGAAACGAAAGAACGATCAACAAACAGTCTGTTAAAGCATAAGGCTGAACACAGAACAATCACCCACGAATAACAAACACAAACACACCCTAATATATGGGACTCTCAATCAAAGGCAGATAGACAACACCTGCCTTCAACTGAGAGTCCCAACCCCAATCAGCACAACATAGAAACACACTCACCAGACTACACATAGAAATACATAAACATAGAACATCAACCCAAAACCCCGGAAATACTAAATCAAACCCCCCTTTGAACAAACACACCACCCTGAACCACATAAAACAAATACCCCCTGCCACGCCCTGACCAAACTACAAAACAATTAACCTTATATACTGGCCAGGACGTGACACATGAAGTACCTGTACCGCCCTCCAGCAGGTCTATTGAGTGGGTATAAGTTTACCCCACACTGCGCAGGTACCTAGGGCCAGCCTGAATACCCTCTGCTCCACCACCAATGTCTAGACACGCACATGCACACACACACACACACACACACACACACACACACACACACACACACACACACACACACACACACACACTTGTATTTAATGTTGAAGGGGTAAATAAAGATGTTATACATTCATGCTACACACACATCAAATCAAACTTTATTTGTCACATCCGCCGAAAACAACAAGTGTAGACTTTACTGTGAAATACTTACTTACAAGCCCTTAACCAACAGTGCAGTTCAAGAAGAGTTAAGAAAATATTTACCAAGTAGACAAAAATTAAAAGTAATGATAAAAAGTAACACAATAAGAATAACGAGGCTATATACAGGGGGCACCGGTACCGAGTCAATGTGCGGGGGTACAGGTTAGTTGAGGTAATTTGTACATGTAGGTGGGGGTGAAGTGACTACATAGATAATAAACAGCGAGCAGTGTGCAAAAAGGGAGGGGGGGGGATCAATGTAAATTGTCCGGTGGTGATTTTATTAATTGTTCAGCAGTCTTATGGCTTGGGGGTAGAAGCTGTTTAGGAGCCTTTTGGTCCTAGACTTGGCGCTCCAGTACCGCTTGCTGTGCGGTAGCCGAGAAAACAGTTTATAACTTGGGTGACTGGATTCTCTGACAATTTTATGGGATTTCCTCTGACACCGCCTATTGTATAGGTCCTGGATGACAGGAAGCTTGGCCCCAAGCTACCCTCTGTGTCGCCTTATGGTCAGATACCAAGCAGTTGCCATACCAGGCGGTGATGCAACCGGTCAGAATGCTCTCGATGGTGCAGCTGTAGAACCTTTTGATGATCTGGGGACCCATGCCAATATTTTCAGTTTCCTGAGGGGAACAAGTTTTTGTCGTACCCTCTTCACGATTGTCTTGATATGTTTGGACCATAATAGTTCATTGGTGATGTGGACGTCAAAGAACTTGAAACTGTCGACCAGCTCTGCAGCCCCGGCGATGTTAATGGGGGCCTGTTCGGCCCGCCTTTTCCTGTAGTCCACGATCAGCTCCTTTGTCTTGGTCACATTGAGGGAGAGGTTGTTGTCCTGGCATCACACTGCCAGTTCTCTGACCTCCTCCCTGTAGGCTGTCTCATCGTTGTGTCGTCAGCAAACTTAGTGATGGTGTTGGAGTCGTGTTTGGCCAAGCAGTCGTGGGTGAACAGGGAATACAGGAGGGGACTAAGATCACACCCCTGAGGGGCCCCAGTGTTAAGGATCAGCGTGGCAGACGTGTTGTTGCCTACCCTTACCACCTGGGGTCGGCCCGTCAGGAAGTCCAGGATCCAGTCGTACAGGGAGGTGTTTAGTCCCAGAGTCCTTAGCTTAGTGATAAGCTTCGTGGGCACTATGGTGTTGAACGCTGAGCTGTAGTCAATGAACATTATTCCCACATAGGTGTTCCTTTTGTCCAGGTGAGAAAGGACAGTGTGGAGTGCGACTGAGATTGTGTGGATCTGTGGATCTGTTGGGGCGGTATGCGAATTGGAGTGAGTCTAGGGTGTCCGGGAGGATGCTGTTGATGTGAGCCATGACCAGCCTTTCAAAGCACTTCATGGCTACCGACGTGAGTGCCACAGGGTGGTAATCATTTAGGCAGGTTACCTTCGCATCCTTGGGCACAGGGACTATGGTGGTCTGCTTGAAACATGTAGGTTTTACAGACTCGGTCATGGAGAGGTTGAAAATGTCAGTGAAGACACTTGACAGTTGGTCCTCGCATGCTTTGAGTACACATCCTGGTAATCTGTCTGGCCCAGCGGCATTGTGAATGTCGACCTGTTTAAAGGTTTTGTTCACATCGGCAACTGAGAGTGTTATCACACAGTCATCCAGATTAGCTGGTGCTCTCGTGCATGCTTCAGTGTTTTTTGCCTCGAAACGAGCATAAAAGGCATTTAGCTCATCTGGTAGGCTCGCGTCACTGGGCAGCTTGCGTCTGGGTTTGCCTTTGTAACCCGTAATAGTTTTCAGGCCCTGCCACATCCGACGAGCGTCAGAGCCGGTGTAGTAGGATTCAATGACTTCTGGTTGGGATATGTACGTACAGTCACAGTAGGGACGACATCGTCGATGCACTTACTGATGAAGCAGATGACTGAAGTGGTGTACTCCTCAATGGCATTGGACGAATCCCGGAAAATATTCCAGTCTGTGCTAGCAAAACAGTTCTGTTGTGTAGCATCTGCATCATCTGACCACTTCCGTATTGAGCGAGTCACTGGTACTTCCTGCTTTAGTTTTTGCTTCTTAGCAGGAATCAGGAGGAAAGAATTATGGTCAGATTTGCCAAATTGAGGGCGGGGGAGAGCTTTGTATGCATCTCTGTGTGTGGAGTAAAGGTGGTCTAGAATTTTTTTTCTCTGGTTGCACATGTGACATGCTGGTAAAAATTTGGTAAAACTGATTTAAGATTGCCTGCATTAAAGTCCCCGGCCACTACGAGCGCCGCTTCTGGGTGAGCAATTTCTTCTTTGCTTATGGCCTTATAGAGTTAGTTGAGAGTGGTCTTAGTGCCAGCTTTGTTCTGTGGTGGTAAATAGATGGCTATGAATAATATAGATGAAAAATCTCTAGATAGATAGTGTGGTCTACAGCTTATCATAATGGGCTCTACCTCAGGCGAGCAATACCTCGAGACTTCTTCAATATTAGACATCGCGCACCAGCTGTTATTGACAAATAGACACACACCCCACCCCTCGTCTTACCAGAGGTAGCGTCTCTGTTCTGCCGGTGCATGGAAAATCCTGCTAGCTCTATATTATCCTTATCGTTGTTCAGTCACATCTTGGTGAAACATAAGATGTTACAGTTTTTGATGTCCCGTTGGTAGGATAATCTTAATTGTAGGTCATCAATTTTATTTTCCAATGATTGCACGTTAGCAAGAAGAATGGATGGCAATGGAAGTTTACTCACTCACCTACAGATTCTCAGAAGGCTGCCCGATCTCTGACCCCTTTTCCTGCGTCTTTTCTTCACGCAATAGATGTGGATCTGGGCCTGTTCCAGTGAAAGCAGGATATCATTCTCGTTGGACTCGTTAAAGGAAAAGGTTTCTTCCAGTCCGCGGTGAGTAATGGCTGTTCTCATGTCCAGAAGTTATTTTCGGTCATAAGAGACGGTAGCAGCAACATTATGTAACAACTGCTTGTCACGTCTTCTCCTGTTCCCCCCCTCTGGTGCTCGACGTTGCCGGTCTACTAACCACCGGTCCTGGCAACCCATCATTACACAGACCTGGCAACCATCATTATGCACACCTGCACCTCATCATTAGGCACACCTGAACTTCATCACTTCCCTGATTACTTCCCCTTTATCTAGCACTCTGTGGTTATCACCCATCAGGCAGTATTGTTTCTGTGTTCATGTTCAGATGCTACTCCTGTTCGTGTAGTCGCTCTATGTTTGTTCGTATAAAACTCACAGAAAGCCCCTGCTTCTTGACTCCCTGCATCTTTGTTACAGAATACTGCCTCATAAAATGGAAGCAGCAGCCAACTGAGACATCTCCCAAATGGTCGCCGAGCAGGAAGACCTACTTCGCCAACACCACGACCAGCTGGAGCAACTGGGGCGTGAGCACCTACTCCAACTACGGCAGGATGGCCAGACCGCTGCGGAGCACAAACTCACCTTCCGTACAGTGGCAGCATCCAGCAGATGGAATGAGCCAGAGCTCCACACCTTGTTCATAAGAGGATTGCGCGAAGAGGTCCAGACGGAGTTGGCATGCTGAGACAACACCATCTCCTTGGACGCACTCATCGCAATGGTCATCCATCTGGATAACCTTCTTAGGGAGCGTAGATAACCCCATCGCCCCTCCTTCCTTCGTTGACCATTCTGATTCAGAGCATAAACCCATGGAGGTAGGGGCCACATGCCTCACCGCGGCTGAGCGACGGCCTCAGAAACAGCTGGGGCTCTGTCCCTATCTTGGTCAGGAGGGGCATTGTCCCAACCCGGGAACCAGGAGAGCAGAGGGATGGCCCGTGATCATCTGTCTCCTAGGGTAGGCGTGAGTATTCCATCTTAATCACTTTCCGCCAAACCCTTTTTAATACCGATTTCACTAGCTGGCTGTCCCTCATGTGGTGTTTCTACAGCTCTAGTGGACTCCGGTGCCGCGTGGAATTTCATTGACGAGGCCCTTGCCTCCTCCCTAAACATAACCTCAAACCCGCTCTCCTCTATGTTTGCGGTCCAAGCACTGGATAATCAACCACTGGGATCTGGGTCAATCAATCACACACTTCACGGCACCACTCACCATCACCGTGGAACTCCTGCACCAAGAAAGCCTTCCTTCCTCATCATCGAGACACCCGTACACAAAGTTATCCTCGGCCACCCGTGGCTCCAACGCCACGACCCCACCATCGCCTGGTTAAGGATGGAGATTACAGCCTGAGCACCTGGATGTCGGAAGACCTGCTTTCCCTAACCCTGTAGTTCCACATCGGTTGAGAGTCCTGTGGTTGCCCTCCAGACCGACATCCCAGAGATTTACCAGGATCTCTGGGAGGTTTTCTCCTGCACCACCTGTCTCCCTCATCATCGCTCCTGGGACTGTGCCATCGACCTGCTAACAGACTCTGCGCCTCCACGCAGCCGCTTCTAACTGCTGTTGGTGGCTGATACCAAGGCTATGGAGGAGTACATGCAGGAGGCTCTCCAGCAGGGTTTTATCCGCCCATCCACTTCCCCCACATCGGCAGGCTTCTCTTTGTGGCCAAGAAGGACGGTGTTCTATGTCCGTGTATCGACTACAGATGTCTCAACTCCATCACCACCAAGTACAGCTACCCTCTTTTTACTAAACTGGAATTGCGGAGTGCCTACAATCTGATCTTCATCCAGGAGAGGGATTAATGGAAGATGGACTTCAGCACAATGTCTGGACACTATGAGTATTTGGTGATGCCTTATGGATTTCCAATGCTCCGTCGGTGTTCCAGGCATTCATGAACAAGGTGTTCCAGGACATGTTTGGGTGTCAGGTGGTCGCTTTATTAAAAACTTCAGCTCCGTCGCCTCACCTTTCTCTGCAAGGGTAGTCCCCGTAAGTTGATGTGGAGTCCTGCAGTCGATGAGGCCTTCCACCTACTGAAGAGGAGTTTCACCTCCGCCCCGTTGCTGAAACACCCAAATCCTTTACTGCCCTTCATGGTGGAGGTGGACGCCTCAGAAGTGGGTGTGGGGGCTGTCCTGTCACAATGCCAAGTAACCCACACAAATTGTATTCATGTGCCTATTACTCTAAAATACTCTCTCCTGCAGAGAGGAACTATGACATTGGCGACCGGGAGCTCTTGGTGGTGAAGCACTAGAGGAGTGGAGACACTGGCTGGACAGCGCAAAGGACCAATTTCTCCTCCTCACCGACCGTCGGAACCTGGAGTACATACGGACAGCGAGGTGGCTGAACCCGCCATTCGAGAGAGGTCTCTGTCCTGAGTGCACCCATCATTCTGCCCTCCCGAATTGTTGTCCATGTGCTTTGGGACGTAGACGTGGACATCCGCCAGGCTCTGGAGAGGGAATCCGCTCCTGCTACCTGCCCTCCGGAGCGCACCAACGTTCCAACGGAGGTAAGAGATCGGCTGTTGACCTGGGCGACCTGACACCCAGGTATCACCCGCACCATTCAATCCATCTCCGCTAAGTACTGGTGGCCCACCTTGGCGCAGGATGTCGCTCGCTACATCAACTCCTGCTCCGTATGTGTCCAAACCAAATCTCCCCAGCACACTCCAGCATTGAAATTCCTTCCACTTCCCGTGCCTCAGCGGCCTTGGTCTCATCTGTCCATTGATTTCATCACTGATCTCCCCTCTTCTGATGGTTACACCACTATTCTGGTTGTTGTGGACAGATTTTCTAAATCCTGACGTTTTATCTGTCTTTCTGGTCTCCCTACCACTCTCCAGGTTGCTGAGGCACTGTTCCAGCAGGTCTTCCGGCACTATGGCCTTCCAGAGGACATCATCTCTGACTTTGGCCCTTAATTCATGTCACAGGTATGGAGAGCCTTCATGTAGAAGCTGGGGGTCACGGTCAGCCTCACATCCAGATTCCAGATACCAGCCTCAGTCCAATGGGCAGGTGGCGAGGAAAAACCAGGAGCTGGGGAGGTTCCATAGGAGTCACTGCCAGGACCGGCAGAGGGAGTGGGCCCGGTTCCTTCCCTGGGCGGAGTACAGACAGAATTCACTTCGTCACTCCTCCACCAGGCTGTCTCCCTTCCAATGCGTCCTGGGGTACTAGCCAGACCAAAGCTCCTGCGGTGGACGAGTGATTACTGAGCTTAGGCAAGGTTTGGAACCCTGCCCACGTCAGGTTCCAATGCACCATCCACTGCCAGAAGGAGCAATCGGACCGTTACCACAGTGAGGCTCCCATGTTCCACCCTGGTGATCATTTTAGTCATTTAGCAGACGCTCTTATCCAGAGCGACTTACAGTAGTGAATGCATACATTTCATACTTTTTTTTTCTGTGCTGGACCCCCGTGGGAATCGAACCCACAACCCTGGCGTTGCAAACACCATGCTCTACCAACTGAGCTACAGGGAAGGCTATGTCTGGCTCTCCACCAGGAACCTCCCACTCCACCTGCCCTGACGGAAGCTGAGCCCCCGGTTTATGGGGCCATTCAAAGTCCTCGGGGGAGAGGGGGTGGGGGTCAATGAGGTAACATCCCTCCTCAGGCCAGTGGTTCCTGTTCCCCTGGCTAATGCTGTCCCTCATGACACCCCTCCGCCTCCGCTGGACATCAAGGGAAGCCCCGCCTATGCCGTCAGATCCCTCCTGGACTTCATCACTTCCCTGATTACTCCCCCTTTGTCTAGCACTCCTTTGTTATCACCCATCAGGCAGTATTGTTTCTGTGTTCATGTTCAGACGATACTCTTGTTCGTGTAGTCGCTCTATGTCAAATCAAATCAAATGTTATTTGTCACATGCGCCGAATACAACAGGTGTAGACCTTACCGTGAAATGCTCACTTTACAAGCCCTTCACAGATATTGCAGGACAAACTAAAGTAACAAAAAAATTGCATAACAATAAAGAGGCTATATACAGGGGATACCGGTACCGAGTCAATATGCGGGGGTACAGGTTAGTCGAGGTAATTTGTAAAGTGACTATGCATAGATAATAAACAGCGAGTAGCAGCAGTGTCAATGTAAATTGTCCCGGTGGCCATTTGATTAATTGTTCAGCAGTCTTATGGCTTGGGGGTAGAAGCTGTTAAGGAGCCTTTTGGTCCTAGACTTGGCGCTCCGGTACCGCTTGCCGTGCGGTAGCAGATTAAACAGTCTATGACAAGGGTGACTGGAGTCTCCAACAATTTTTTGGGGCCATTCCTCTGACACCGCCTAGTATATAGTATGTTAGTTCATATTAAACTCCCTGACTGCATCTGCTTCCTGACTCCCTGCGTCTACGTTACACTGCTGTTACCAGACTCTTCTTATGATTACTAAATACTGCACAATTTAAACACTAGTCCCCCCCAATCCCCCATTCCCCAATACACATGTAAATATTGGACTATAAATTGTGCCTTCCTGTACTATACGTATGCTAAATTCTATTATTCTATTCTACTGAGCCATTTATTTTCTGTTCATATTCTTATCTTTTATTTGTTATTGTTGTTGCATTGTCGAGAAAGAACCTACAAGGTGGACAGTGTATACCATGTGTATCCCATACACTTGACTAATAAAACTGGAAAACTAAGTCAAGAGGAAGCACACACACACACACACACACATGAGGAAACACACCCACACACAAGAGGAAACACAAACACACACACACACGTGCTTGTATTTGCTTTTTATGGGGGAGATAAAGATCTTGAATTGTAGCCACATTTTGTGATAATACGTATGCAACATGAGTAGTATCTGCTGGCGGTGATTGTAGATTGGTTGTTGCACCATGTGAGGCTTTTATAGTCGTTAACGTTGGATGGTTTTCTGGTCCCTCTTGGTGTTCAGGACCGGTGTGCTGTGTGAGGGAAATGTCAATGAGGATTAGCATAAGAACAGAGAAGGACTTGTCACCTGATGCTATTCCACAGACTGTTGGCTCAGCAGCATTCATAATAAAACAACACAGTTAGGGACTCACTCGCCAGGCCTCTACCGCAGATCCATTACAAATCCATTGCATTTATTGTTGTGTGTGTACTAGGTGACTCTTATCAACTGCATGCAAAAGGTTTTATTGTCTTCTTAGGAATTCAGCCTTCTCTGTGTGGCTCTTGACATCCCCCATTCTGTCTCACCTCTTTGAAGTAGAGGTTCAGTTGGCTTTACTTCCTGTAGGTCTGATATCTGATTGGTAACAGTAATGCTATTGGTCAACAACTCAGATTTTGAATCCAAGCAACTCATATGTTATAAAAGGGACTGAGACTCATTGTCTCTTTCTCTTTGTTCCTGACCTGCGCTGGTGAGATACACTCTCTCTTTCTCTCCACCCCAGGGGCTCTTTGGGCATGGCCTTTTCAGACTATGACTTATCTCTCTCTCCCTTTCTGATCATGCCTAGAATAATGCATTGTAATGATAGTATTTTCTTGTAACTTAAGCATTATGCCTTGCATTATTGTCACGTCCTGGCCAGTAAAAGGGCTTATTTGTCATTGTAGTTGGTCAGGGCGTGGCAGGGGGTGTTTGTTTTGTGTGGTTGGGTATTGTGGGTTTAGGTTCTAGTTTTCTTATTTCTATGTTTATCTAGCTTTTCTAGTTCTATGTGAGTTTTGTCAATGACCTCCAATTAGAGGCAGCTGGTTGTTGTCTCTAATTGGAGGCCATATTTAGTTGTTTTCACTGGGTTTTGTGAGTGGTTGTTTCTAGTATAGTCTATGCACCTTACTGGACTGTTGTTGTCGTTTGTTTTGTATTGATTATTATTAAGTGTTTTCTTTAATAAATAAGAGGATGAGCACTTTACCCGCTGCGTTTTGGTCCCCCTTCAACGACGAGTGTTACAATTATGCCTTATATGTGAATCCATTCATTTTACAATTATATTAAAACGGCACTATGCAGAAATCGCTACGCAATTTCCTGGTTGTAAAATTCTAATAGTTTGTCTAATTTCAGTTTATGTGAAAAAAACAAGCACGTATAGTGCAGAGAATCATAGTTCCATCTAATCTGCTGTAAAATATACTCTCCATAACCACAAATGTTGTATTTTCAGCTGTTTGAAGCTGGTGTACAAAACTGAAAGTAAAATATTCTAAACAAAACACATAGAACAGATCTACCTTTTCTTAGACTTGCTTTAAATGAGAATGACAGATCTACGTATAACTCACTTTTCTATGTGAATTTGGTCAGGTTACCCAAAACGTTACAAATTGCAGCTTTAAAGAATACTTGCTTTGTGCATAATACTTCCTTTGACCATTTCTTGATATTTGTCATCTAAACTCATAATACTTAATTCATTGTCTCTTTCTCTTTGTTCCTGACCTGACCTGTGTGTGTGTGTGTGTGTGTGTGTGTGTGTGTGTGTGTGTGTGTGTGTGTGTGTGTGTGTGTGTGTGTGTGTGTGTGTGTGTGTGTGTGTGTGTGTGTGTGGACCAGAAGTCCCCACAAGAAAAAAAACAACAGCAAAAAAATAACTGGGGACATTTTGATAATCCCCACAAGGTTAAATGCTATTTCTAGGGGGTTAGGGTTAAGGTTAGAATTAGTGTTAGAATTAAGTTTAGGGTTAGGTTTAGGGTTAGGTTTAGGTTTTCAGGTTAAGGTTAGGATCAGTGTCAGGGTTAGGAGCTAGGGTTAGGTTTAGGGTTAGGGTTAGGTTTTCAGGTTAGGGTTAAGAGCTAGGGTTAGGTTTTGAGGTTAAGGTTAGGATTAGGGTCAGGGTTAGGAGCTAGGGTTAGGAAAAATAGGATTTTGAATGGGACTGAATTGTGTCCCCGCAACGTTAGTTATGCAAGACTGTATGTGTGTGTCTGTGTATGTGTAGAGGTCCAAACCACTGACCTCAAAGAAAGGCTTAGTCTGAATATTTCAATGCAGACCTCTCTCTCTCCCCCTGCTTGTCACCCCCCCCCCCCCTCTCTGACTGCAGTGTTGTTGCAGTGAGACTGTGTATGAGACGCATGTGTGTGCATACTAACTCATGGAGTGCTGTGCCTGCGCCCTCCTGCCTACTCCAAACACAGAGCTGCTGCCTACTCTCCTATTCTTCTAAATAAAGCAGAGTAAGCATTGAGCTGTTATTAAAGGTGATGGAGACAGATGGAGGCTGTTGTTTACAAGTTCAACTGAATCACTGGCCTATCAGCCATGACACCCTGAACATAGTCGAGAGAGATGGAGGGAGGGAGAGGAGAGGAGAGGAGAGGAGAGGAGAGGAGAGGAGAGGAGAGGAGAGGAGAGGAGAGGAGAGGAGGGTGGAAGACTAACAAATGTGTAGTAAGATCATTCATCACTGTCTGCATATATCGTATCTCTAGTCGGAGGTCATTAGTGGGTGGAACAACACATCTCTCAGATTGATGTAGCATCTCAGCTTTACATTCAGTAACACTCTGTCTAGACTCAGAGAGGTTAGAATGCAGCTCCACAGAAAGATGTTACTGATGTCCACAGAACTGCTACTGGTGGACCACATGCAGCTCTTCACTCTTTGAGACAAGTGACACTCTATAGAGTCATCCTAATAGATTTCCACGTTGAAAGCTAATATATACAGCAAGTAGGGTATCCATTATTTATTATTTGGCAGCCCAAAAGTAACATCTCTTTGAACCCGGTCAAATGTTGGTGGCTGTTGGAGGCATCATACATTGATTCTAGTTTTGAGCAGATACCGTTCTCTGTCCTCACCAGACCTATCTAATAGCAGAGATTACATTCATGAAAAAGGTATTGTGTCGGTCTACAAGGCAAAGTGGAGGAGAGCCGTTGTGTATAATGCCCTGGTTGCATCCTAAAGTCATGATGAATTGATATTCTCCCAATCTGTCACCCAGCTCAGTCAGTGGTGACGTTGATATTCAAACATCCCAGCAGGCTGTAGGCCGGTTCCCAGTCTTATTCAAATCTGTCCTGAACACAACACAACACCCTGGGCACCTCTGGCTGTGAGAATGATAACCCCTCCTGTTTGTAGAGGACATTACAATAGCAATACATCTAGAGCTCATTCTCTGTGATGTCACCACATGAATCACATCTCATATTCTCTAATAGTGTGATTAAATTAAGATTATGTGTGTGGGTTAGTTTAAATTCAGATGCCTGTTTTTCTGCCTGTCTCTTTGTCTGTCCCATATGGTCACATCTCACACACTCATCCAAGGAAACACACACATCCAAGGAAACACACTCATCCATGGAAATACACACATCCATGGAAACACACTCATCCAAGGAAACACACACATCCATGGAAACACACTCATCCATGGAAACACACACATTCAAGGAAACACACACATCGATGGAAACTCACTCATCCATGGAAACACACACATCCAAGGAAACACACACATCCAAGGAAACACACACATCCATGGAAACACACTCATCCATGGAAATACACACATCCATGGAAACACACACATCCATGGAAATACACACATCCATGGAAACACACACATCCATGGAAACACACACATCCATGGAAACACACACATCCAAGGAAACACACACATCCATGGAAACAAACACATCCATGGAAACAAACACATCCATGGAAACACACACATCCATGGAAACACACACCCATCCATGGAAACACACACATCCATGGAAACACACACATCCATGGAAACACACACATCCATGGAAACACACACATCCATGGAAACACACACATCCATGGAAACACACACATCCATGGAAACAAACAAACAAACACCCGTCTGTCTTTCCTTTACACTGTTAGGCTTTAATCCTTTTACTCATCCTTGGTCACTTCTTAAAAATAGCAAGGGGGTTTTGTTCATGTGTATAAGTGGTCTGACTGACCCTCACTGTGAACTTTGGAAAGGCCAGCTGTTCCCCTTTACAGGATGACTGAAGAGGCTGGGCTCCCAGACACACATTGATTAGAGAAGCATTAATCAATCCCAGGGATTATCCCTGGCATGGAAAAGGCTGCTTTCTATAGCAAACCAATTACACTTTTTATGGGATGGGAAGGTTAACTGGCTAGATGAGCAATCCATTTAAATCATTGACACTCGAGGTCTGGAGACACATGCAAGGGAAGTTGAGAGGAGAAAACGGGTCATTTTGAATGGAGGGGTGAAGGGAAGAGAGGGCTTGAAGGTAAGGAGAGGAGAGGAGAGGAGAGGAGAGGAGAGGAATGGGGTGTTCTGGAGGGAGAGGTGAAGGATGGAAGGGTGAACGGGGAGAGGAGAAGAACGGGTCATCTTGGATGGAGGGGAGAAGGATGGAGGGGTGAAGGGAAGAGGAGAGGAGAAGAATGAGTCTTTCTGGATGGAGGGGTGAAGGTTCATATGGATGGAGAGGTGAAGGGTCATATGAATGGAGAGGTGTAGGGGCATATGGATGCAGAGGGGGAGATAGCATAGAGAGAATAAGGGAAAGCATAAAATGATATTATTGGCTATTAAAGTTAATTGGAGAGGTTGCTGTGCAATGTCTATGGGATCAGGAATGCATGTCCTTGTCCTTGTTGTTTTGATGAGAGAGTGTCTTCCCTTCATGCTACATTGGTCATGCAGTGGGAGGTGTATGTGTGTGTGTGTTTGTGTGTGCTTGTGTGTGTGTGTGTGTGCGTGCATGTGTGTGTGTGTGTGTGTGTGTGTTTGATGAGGGATGAGGAGGAGGAACTAAAAAAGGTCCTCTCTTCACTTTAATGGGTCTCATTCCATTAATGACCACCGCCATGAACTTTCCTTAATGTTGCCACTTTATTAGAGTAGCTAAATTAACCTTGTAAAGAGAAACATCCTCTCATTACCCTGTAAAGAGAAACATCCTCTCATTACCCTGTAAAGACAAACATCCTCTCATTACCCTGTAAAGACAAACATCCTCTCATTACCCTGTAAAGAGAAACATCCTCTCATTACCCTGTAAAGACAAACATCCTCTCATTACCCTGTAAAGACAAACATCCTCTCATTACCCTGTAAAGACAAACATCCTCTCATTACCCTGTAAAGAGAAACATCCTCTCATTACCCTGTAAAGACAAACATCCTCTCATTACCCTGTAAAGACAAACATCCTCTCATTACCCTGTAAAGACAAACATCCTCTCATTACCCTGTAAAGACAAACATCCTCTCATTACCCTGTAAAGAGAAACATTCTCTCATTACCTTGTAAAGACAAACATCCTCTCATTACCCTGTAAAGAGAAACATCCTCTCATTACCCTGTAAAGACAAACATCCTCTCATTACCCTGTAAAGACAAACATCCTCTCATTACCCTGTAAAGAGAAGCATCCTCTCATTACCCTGTAAAGACAAACATCCTCTCATTACCCTGTAAAGACAAACATCCTCTCATTACCACATCAGCACCTCATAAAGTAATATATAAAGTAAAGCAACTTCAATTAGCTCGTAAAGCCTTACATTGTAACGACAGCCACTAGTTAATAAGACCTAATCTGTCTTCCAGTCCTCCCCTCCAGTATGTGATGAGTCTTTAATCTGTGATGGTATACTCTGTTAATGGGAAAGGTGACATGTTTACGCGCTAGACTTGACATTTACTGTCCAGATCGTCTTGTCTGAGTCGCCTGGACATATGCAGTTCATACATTGTTCAAATAGAAAATGCTGTTTTACAGACCAACAGAAATGTTTGATTTTAGCTGGAAAGGTTCCCCAGTTTGAGCCTAGGTTTTGTGGAATCGCTTTCATGTGCAGACTTCAGTGCCACAGTCATTGGAGGCTCAGCAAGCTGCTCTCTCTCAGCCCTTTGAAGTGGAAATGCAGGACTTGATATATTGTTTTAAAGGGTGTAATTGACTTTGTATAATTCAGACATGGACCACAGTCGGCACCTCGACTCGTTCATGATTGATTACAACTTGTTTTATGAAATATGTACAATGCAGCATTCATTATTTATGTATCTCCTAACCTGTGAATTATAGTCAAGCACCACCTGTCCACCACTACCTCTAACATAAACAGATGATCAACTTGAGGGTATAACATTTGGTTGAAGAACAAGATCAATTTACAAAAGTCAGTTGAGGCCACTGTAAAGCGAGAACAAATATCACGACTGTTCCACACTGACCGTGAATAAAGAGGTGCTCCTATTTCTTTTAGAATAACATATTATGTTATATTTTTCTGTGCTTCGTTGATCCATTGCGGCAGAATGGAGGCGTACGGAGGAGTCTTTAAAAAGGTCACCGTGCAGGTTATTAACGGCATGACAAATAGCAAATGGGCAATGCCACAGTAACAGAAAAATCTGATTTTTCACTTCAAAATGTATATCCAACAAAAAAATAACAATTATTCTGTTGCCGTGGAATTGCCCAGATAGCTTTGCTTCCATGTTAACAGCGTAGCTCATCCAGACCTGATGGAGTTGTAATCTCAAGGAACATTTACGCATGAAGCACACACAGATAAAATATACATAGTTTGCTGTACCAGTACAATTAGCACAATAGGCATGTTAAAACAAAGCAAGACTTGAACTACAGTATTTTGTGTTGTTTCTAGTCCATCTTGCAGCATAGAACACTATTGCTGTCCATGGTCCTGAATCTGGGTCTGGAATGCAGTAGACAGTAAAACAATACTATCCACCAAAGTGTTTATTCAGACTCCTTCCCCTCCCTCCACATACAGTACATATCTTATGAGCTATAGTGTGTAACGAGGTACATGTGCAGCCATCCCAGCCAGCCCCTCTCAGCCCAACCGTCCCCTCATGTGCAGCCATCCCAGCCAGCCCCTCTCAGCCCAACGGTCCCCTCATGTGCAGCCATCCCAGCCAGCCCCTCTCAGCCCAACCGTCCCCTCATGTGCAGCCATCCCAGCCAGCCCCTCTCAGCCCAACCGTCCCCTCATGTCAGTGACAGCCCAGGTCTCAGGCCCTCTCTGCTGGTGGCCAGTCCCTCAGTGGGACTCGGACATGACGTGCTCTCCCTGCTGGCCCCCCACCTGCACCAGGGTCTGGCTGACTGATCACCTGAATACATTTCCCATGTATACACACACACTCACTGTCACACCTCTTATCTCCAACCGGCACTCTCTACCCTTATTTCTGCCTTTTTTTCACCTTTTCTTGAAGGGTAATTGAATTTCCTGAATTTTCAGAGGGTACACATGAAGACAGGGGTAAGCAGGTGTCCTCACAGAGTTTATTGGGATTGCTTTATGCAAATTTTAAGTATGTGTGTGTATGCATTGCATGAGTGTCAGCCCATTTCCCTAATGTCAGCTGCAGCATTGACCAAATTCTGACAATCTGTTCAGGCAACATAATTGTCTGAAGTCATGGGGCAAGCTGTTTGAGTGCTACTTATAATCAACAGAAAATGACAAAGTGTAGTAGGAAACCCTTCAGCAGTGAGAAATAGAATGTTGACATCTTTAGGAGTATTTTCCCTCCCAGGGGAGACTGGGTGGAGGGGGATGATGAAATATACATACACGCGATCAGGGTTACATGAAGAACAGGAAATGCTTAACAAACAGTCACCGCTTGCTCAGATGGACAGCCCTGCTCCACAAAAGATAAGGCCAGTGACCTTAACGTGTGTGTGTGTGTGTGTGTGTGTGTGTGTGTGTGTGTGAGTGTGTGTGTGTGTGTGTGCGTGTGCGTGTGCGTGTGCGTGTGCGTGCATGCACATGCATGTGCGTGTTCATGAGTGTGTGTGACTGAGCGAGTGTGTGTCCGTCTGTGTCTATGCCCTCAGGGAACACTGACTTGTGTGTAGTCTACAACGTCTGTCTATTCACCATTGTCATCCACTCTGCTTCAGGCAGTAGAGGTAGAGTTGGCTGTTCAACCTGAGCTTCCCTTGTCACCTGTCTAGACATCAGAAAGATAACATCAGCAGTTTTAATCCATCTAGACCTGAGAGTCTAATGGAGAGATATTGGTGTTTCAGCAAATATGCACTCCTTAAACTAAATGGCAATCTATCAATGAAATCTCAGGCCCTGACAGACTTGACATATTAGGTGTCAAGCAATGTCACACCTAAGTGAAATAAAGGCTTCTGTTTTAGACACAGAGGTTGGCTAATCATGTCCATCACATCTGTCAAACTTATTCCACGGAGGCCCAAGTGTCTCAAGTTTTTCGCTCCTTCCTTGTACTTGGTTGATAAATTAAGGTCACTAATAAGTAAGAAACTCCCCTCACCTGGTTGTCTAGGTCTTAATTGAAAGGAAAAAACTAAAACCTGCAGACACTAGGCCTTCCATGGAAGGAGTTTGACACCCCTGATGTACACCAACCAACCAGAGCCAAGTTTACACAACTGCTGAGCTGATTGGGAGAGGGGAAAGCTGTTTCAGCCCTTGGTGAGCAAGTGCATAATTTTTTTTATCAGAACCAGCAATTTATTGTTTGATCACTGCCCTAATCATTGCCCTAAGGCATAAGTGTCTTTCTCTTAGAAAAGGAAATTACACACAATCTTTCCCTGCTTGCTTGAGGATTTCAAATAAGATGTTAACGTGTCTTTCGTTCTCCACACCTCAATTTACTAAATGGATTAGTCTCTCTGTATGTCTTTCTGGGTTAAAGCCACACTCTGTCAACCACAGACTTTCTATAGTCGGCTCATACCTTTATTTATGCATTTATTTTTCCTCAGAGCTGTCTTGGCAATTATTGCTGCCACTTCAAATTGCGGTGGATTTTGGATGAACATGAGATGAGAATGAGATGAACATGAGATGAACATGAGAAGAATATGAGATGAACATGAGATGAACATGAGAAGAACATGAGATGAACATGAGATGAACATGAGATGAACATGAGCTGAACATGAGAAGAACATGAGCTGAACATGAGAAGAACATGAGCTGAACATGAGAAGAACATGAGAAGTGCTTGGGGGGCTAGCCAGACTGATTTCTAATTACTGAGGGCAACATATTATTGTGTACACATGTCAGGGGAGAGGCATCTCTATCAGAGTATACATCCCTATGATTAGTGCACGTCGTGCCAGGGAGATCTACAGATGATTTAAACGTATTTTGACTCGCGTCAGACAGAGCTAGTTCTAACCTTAGCTTAACGTCCACACCCCGGCTTAACCCTAACCCTTAACCCCAACCATTAACCCTGAAACCCTAACCCTTAATCCCAACCCTTAACCCCAACCCTTAATCCCAACCCTTAACCCCAACCCTTAATACTACCCTTAACCCCAACCCTTAATCCCAACCCTTAATCCCAACCCTTAACCCCAACCCTTAATACTACCCTTAATCCCAACCCTTAACCCCAACCCTTAATCCCAACCCTTAACCCCAACCCTTAACCCCAACCCTTAATACTACCCTTAACCCCAACCCTTAACCCCAACCCTTAACCCTAACCCTTAACCCCAACCCTTAACCCTAACCCTTAAACCCAACCCTAACCCTGAAACCCAACCCTTAACCCTAACCCTTAACCCCAACCCTTAATCCCAACCCTTAACCCCAACCCTTAACCCCAACCCTTAACCCTAACCCTTAACCCCAACCCTTAACCCTAACCCTTAAACCCAACCCTAACCCTGAAACCCTAACCCTTAATCCCAACCCTTAACCCCAACCCTTAACCCTAACCCTTAACCCCAACCCTTTACCCTTAACCCCAACCCTTAACCCCAACCCTTAACCCCAACCCTTAACCCTAACCCTTAACCCCAACCCTTTACCCTTAACCCCAACCCTTAACCCCAACCCTTAACCCCAACCCTTAACCCCAACCCTTAACCCCAACCCTTAACCCCAACCCTTAACCCCAACCCTTAACCCTAACCCTTAACCCCAACCCTATGGAGGTTCACCAACATTTTACATTGACACTGATCAGTGTAGTGGCTGATAGAGGAAGTGGCGTATCTTCTCTTGATAGCATTCTCTTGATAGCATTCATACTAAAGGAGAACTGCATTGCTCTTAATCATTATGATCAAATTCAAGTCTTTGTCCTAGAAACCATCTTTGAATATAAACTGTGGAAATAATCAGTCAATTTCTGCTTCTCCATAGAGCCCGAAGGACTGAGTGTGGTTGCATCAAGATGCTCAGTGTGTGTGAATCAGTGGTGGCTGGTGGCCCTTCAAATGGTGAGGACAGGCTCATAGTAATGGCTTGAACGGAGCGAATGGAATGATATCAAACACATCAAACACCTGGTTTCCATGTGTTTGATACCATTCCATTCATTATTATGAGACTTCCTCCCCTGACAAGCCTGCTCTGGTGTGAAGTCTCTGATAGAGAGGCTGCACCACCTGTTCGGGCCTCCTCTTGTCTCTTCACTGCTCAGTGAGGCACAATATGAACCCTTTACATCTTAGAGAACCTCCTCCTACTCACCAGGGACCTCGGTAATCTGCTAAGCAAAATGAGGTGGACCCCCATCTCTACAACCCCCGTTCCCCCCAGCTCCCCCACACCCGGACATGCTTCATTTCAGTTCTTTGATGACAGTGATGAGACAAGAGACAACCCTCCCCCATCTTCACCAGGAATAGATGAGACAACAGGCACACGCTCCTCCACCACATCTCTACCACTCACATTAACACTAGGAGCATTACCAGATGGCTAGGAAGACAAGCACAGACTTCATTTGCTGTTTAGTTTTCATTATGTGCAGAGACGCAACGAGTGGAATGATCAATGATATGGGTGATGCACAGTCCATTTCTCTGAAACACTCTAGAAATGGTACACAGGACAAAGTGGTGGTAAATCTAAACTGGTTACTCTATACCATAAAATAACTATATGATATTGTAATACAAAGATTGACTGGATGGTGATAGACTCAATTTGTCCCATTACTTCAGCGACGTTGGTCTGGATCAAAAAGAATAAAAAATAAGTTAAGATATGAATATGCCTTTCTCCTCCTTTTTTCTCCACACACACATGCAAGTCTTTTATTTATTAAAGGAGTTTAGAAGAAGTTCTGACGTAGGTTTCCATTTCCTGGCATTTTCAAATGAATGCAAAATGTATGTTACTTTTCATTACACTTAACTTTAAATAATCATTTTTGTGTCTGGAGAAAGCCTTCAGCATTTGCATTTTAATTATACGATTTTGATTGTCCGAGGTTGATTGCTTCCATTTTCTGGCAGCAGGTTAATTGTGTGAGCTTCATGCTGCTTCATTGTGAACTTGTGCCACAACTAGACTGAGTATAGTAAGGACGTTAGGGTGTCTATCTGATATTTTTCTCTTCTGAACATGAATGCACCTGACAATCTACATGGAGGTTGATAAGCCAACATGATCGGTGTTTGGAGAATTATTACACACTCTGATGTGAGGGTGATCTGACATGGTGTTGCTCTTTGTGGGTTTTGAGATAGACAGAGAAAGAGAGTTTACTGGTGAGCAAGACAGACGGAGGGCATCACTGAGCACATAGTTATAGCTGTGTACTCCTTCTCTATTCAGAGGTTTCCAGTGATTTACATCGATTGACTCCCAGCACTTGATCAGGCAGCCCAGTCATAACCTCCCTCCACAGAGACCAGACCCAGGGGGAACACTCCTTAGCTCTCTGTTCAGGGATTAGGGGAGGGGGGCTTTCAATGGAGCTCCATGGAGGAATCTACCATGCATTGGAAATCTTTGCTACTCTGAGAGGACAGTATGAAAGGGAAGGACAACAGTGGATTGAGTCATACAATTATGCAGTTGTAGGCCTTCATTTATTATAACATGTTCTTTCCTCTTTGTGCATGTACTGTACGTGTAACGATCTCTAAACTTATGTATAGTCACCATTATTTGAGTGATTGTAAATGGTCATCAATAAATAATCATGTCCTTAAGAGTAGACAGCACCGCTCTTTAGGCCCCTCTCTACTGAGTGGAGAGAAAAGCTGGACAAAAATAACGTTCACCTTAATCAGGACAATTACCAAGCACTGAGCTGGAAAGCACAATTCCTATTAACAAGATAGCAGTAACCTCTTACCTAGTGTCATACTGCTCATCGTGCCCATTAAATGAGCTTTTACCTTCTGCCCAGGCAATTTTCAAAGCTCCGATTCGCACATTACTTTAAATGACGCAACCGAAGCAATGTAGATTTCAATTACTGTGACAAGTATGAGAATATTCATGTCAATAATTGCTTTTTGTCCACCAATGTATACCCAATGGGATTGTCCAGGGGAAGTTTGTTATTTGGAATGAAGAAAACTCATTGTGATTAACAGTCAGCAGCATCCACTGTTTTGTGATTGCTATCATGGGCAAATGGGAAACAGATTTGATGAGAGGTTTACAAATGAGGTGAGGACAAACACAAAGCAGCTGTTTTTTTTCTTTCCAGAGTTTATAATGCTCCAATCAGCCCCAGACTAAACGGTTGTGAAATTCCAAGAGCGTCCGTCCTCATCTCCTCAACCCCATAAGCTCCTCCCTGCTGCTTGTGGATGTGAGAGGTATCGACAAGGAGTATGTCTGACATATTCAGAGCAGAGAGGGAATACAGTATTAGCATTTGAATTGAGGGACTGTTTTCTCCAGTGCTATAACACACCACAACACACCTAAAGCTACTCACTCATGTCACATTCCCTGTTCTTCTTACACTCTTTTTTGTTTTAAATGTCAGTCTTTCCTCCGCTCCCCTCTCTCTTTGTCCCTCACATCTCTACTCTTTGTCTTTGTATTCTTTATTGATATTCAACAATTCATATTCTGCTGTTCCCGTCTGTCACTTTTTCTGTGCTTTATTCAAAACCCCAAAACCTAACCTTTCCACTGCCCCTCCTGGTCTGTAGTCAAACCCTAAATGTCAGCCTTTGATCTCCCTGAACCGCTAGGCAGTCAGCCTCCAGTTTTGGTTTACCAGACAGCTCTCATCTTCATTTGGGCTGAAATGAGCTGGACTTTACTGGGCTGCACTCCTCTCTTCAGTAGAGAGGGTCTGAGGACAGGGGATTCTGGGGAGGTAAGGCCAGATGAGGCCCCATCTGGAAAGACCCAGGCCATGCCAACTCTCTCCCCAGTCTCTGGAAACGCTCCCCACTCATCAGCAGCCATCAAAGAGTGTAAGCCCTCCCAGCCCTCCCCAGCCCTCCCTGGCACAGTGGGCTGCCCCTCGCTCCCGGTTCCCAGCCTCATTACAGACAAAGAGAGGTACAATCAGCCAGCACCTCTTCCACGCTGCCACCCACATGACCGTAGAAATACAGTAGTTACAGGATTAGAATACAGATAAAAGAGAGCACGTCTGAGGGGTCCAATCACAAGGTGTGGATGCTCTAGCTGTTTCCTGTAATAGCCATATCCCCAGCAGAGACTGAAATCAATAGATACATCGCATGGTAAGATATGTAGGAAAGCCAGATGTGCAGCTCAATGGTCTGCGCTGTGCAATTAGAATACAGAGTGTATTTTAACGGTTCCCTCTCTCTCAATCCTCTCTTTTCTTTTTCTCTCACCACAGTGAGTGGAGTAAGGTCCTAGGCCAGTGGTCACCAACCATTTCTGAGTCAAGATCACTTTTGCAGTCAAAAAGCAAGCTGAGATCTACTGCTCATATTTTACATTAACCTCACACAAATAGTTTTGTAGGAATGAGGTTTGGGCAGTAAGGCCTACTACATTATCAGAGCATATTGGCTATATGATTGTCCTGCCAATATTGTTAATCAGACCATATTATATATCAAAACTCGAGGTTTGATAACAAAATAGATCAGTTGGTTTAGCACTTGTGAGGCACTGTGGATCATGAGTAGCCTTCCCTGTAGCTCAGTTGGTAGAGCATGGTGTTTGCAGGGTTGTGGGTTTGATTCCCACGGGGGGCCAGCACAGAAAAAAAAAAAAATGTATGAAATAAAATGTATGCATTCACTACTGTAAGTCGCTCTGGATAAGAGCGTCTGCTAAATGACTAAAATGTAAATGAATTGAAATAATTAACTTTTTTATTTTACTGGACTGATGGTACCTGCATCTGATGGTCAACGAGGTCACATCACCACGTCAGTGATCTTCAGGTCGAGTTTCCGACTTGGAATTGTAACGACTGTCGTAATGAGGAGACCAAGATGCAGCGTGGCACGTGTTCATGATCTTTTATTTGAATCAAACAAACACTTGACTAAAAATAACAAAGGGAAAACGAAAGCACACAGTTCTGTCAGGTACAGAAAACTAAACAGAAAACAACTACCCACAAACACAGGTGGGAAAAGGTATGGTTCCCAATCAGAGACAACGATAGACAGCTGCCTCTGATTGGAAACCATACCTGGCCAAAACATAGAAATATAATGACATAGAATGCCCACCCCACACCCTGACCTAACAAAATAGAGAAATAAACCGTCTCTCTCAGGTCAAGGCGTGACAGTAACCCCCCCCCCCCCCCCAAAGGTGCGGACTCCCGGCCGCAAACCTGAACCTATAGGGGAGGGCATCTATTCTTGGCGGCGGCTCTGGTTTGGGGCGTAGCCCCCACTCCGCCCCTGATCCACCCGCTTCTGTGTCACCGGAGGCACCAGACCGTGGATCATCGCCGGAGTCTCTGGGATGCAGGCCGCCGCTGAAGACTCTGGGCTGCAGGCCGCCGCTGAAGACTCTGGGCTGCAGGCCGCCGCTGAAGACTCTGGGCTGCAGGCCGCCTCTGAAGACTCTGGGCTGCAGGCCGTCGCTGGAGGCTCCGGACTGGGGACCGTCTCAGGAGGTTCCATGGATCATCACTGGAGGCGTGACAGGAATTCCAAGGTGGATGACCTTTCAAAACTATTTTTCCCAACAGCCTCTCACGGTCCCTGCTCTCTCCTTCCTTTCCTCCGGTGATACTCACCAGAGAGAGGGGACAGTCTTCCACCTGACTCGAGTCGCACCGCATCTGCCTCATGCACAAATTCATGTTGTTCCTATGAACAGAGAAAGTTAAATATTCCTTAATATTAAAATGAGCTGCTAATAATAATAAAACCGAGGGCGATCGATACTTGGCAACTCATTCATTGCAGCTGCAGCCTGAGCAGAAGTACGGAGAAGCGCGTTTTGTAATAGTGTTGAATAAAAACAGTGACAGTGCTGAATATAAACTTAAACATGAACTCACTCAAAAAACAGCAGCTCTTTGCGGTATTCGTTGACAGTCTCTCTGTGGTCATGGTTTTAAAAGTTATTAAATCTGACGTAGGCTAGTAGCCTATTAAACTTCTCTGTGGCCAGGGTCATGGAAGCTCTGTAGCCACAGTGATTTTACCTATCCGATTGGGCAGCGTAGTAGGTGCACTCTATTTAGTCACAGATTTGCCAGTCTGCCGGGTAGGCGGAGTTTGTCTCATGGGAACACTTTGTTCACCCTGTGCGCAGGACTTTTGAATCAAGTGCACCTACCGGCAACAGCTTGACACGATTTTAAAAAAGGAATGCAAGCCTTTATCGTTCGTTGGCTTTTCTACAGAAATATTTGGTTGATTAGGAACGCCTTGAAGATTGACCAGTTGGCGACCATTGTCCCTGATTCAACCAGCTCTCAATGAATGGAACAAAGTACTACAGTGCCTCACTTTTTGTCAAATAAGATCTAACCTGGGGAATGTAACCTGGGGAATGTGGGTGGTGCATTGTATAGAGGAGCCTATTTAGGTCCAGATAGAATCGGAACACAGGAGGTTGGTGGCACCTTGGGGAGGATGGGCTCGTGGGAATGGCTGGAGCGGAATCAGTGGAATGGTATCAAATACATCACACATGGTTTCCATGGTTTCCAGGTGTTTGATGACATTCCATTCGCTCCGTTCCGGACATTATTATGAGACTTTCTCCCCTCAGCAGCCTCAGAGGTCAGTTGCAAAAACACAAAAATGTGACGGTTGTTTGAATATTTGCGAGGTGTTTATTGCCTATTGACTTTTGTAGCCTGCTCGAGTCAAGTTAATATATCGCTATTGGCTAAGTTTATTATTATTGTTGATCAAGTATTTTTCTATGGATCCAGTCTCAAAGTGAATAAATCTAATCATGATCTGGTAGAGTTAATAACTAGGCCTATGACAGAAGTGGAGAACCCGCGAATTGGCCATCACTGTAGTAGCTCTCCCTGGCTTGGCTCACGCAGCAACGCCACTCAATGAGCAGACAAATCTTTGGTGGGAAAGAGGGGCCAAGCACCGAGTGTTATGCTAATTATTCCCATTTACATGGTAAGAGTGAATTGCAGGCATTTACCATGTACCATCTGCTAGCTAGGTTGAAGAAGTGGGTAGAAGCCATTAGCCATAGCTATTAGCCCACACAAAGAAAGCCATGTTTCAAAGTTGATACATGTGCATCCAGGTTCAGTCAACTTTTTTGAATAGCATAAATCATAAGATTTCAATCATGATATTAACAGTGTTCTCTATTTGAAGTAGAAATCGAACACATTTAATACCTTTGAGACTACGGGAAATAGGTTGACTGCTGTGTTAAACAACTGCCGTCATGGCTGCCTCGCTTGCCAACAGCCTTGTGGCTATTGTAGTCTTTTAACTGTAGAACAACAGGGATCTCTAAAGTAGTCCCAGGTGAGGCAGGCATGCGAGGGAGGGTCAACTGCTCTATGAACTGCCTGAGCAAGGGAACGGGTCCAATTCTCTTTCCAGCGAGCACTCACCTTGTACTGCTTTGAACCCAACCACTCGCTGACTTTCGTCTTCATTTGTCTTCATTAGACTTCATTAGGCTTACTGCTCCAACACACCTAATGAGTTCATCTGGGGAGAAATGGAGGGAAATCACATGAAGATATTTCACAGGCACAATGGACAAGTTCGTTTTCCACGGCCCGGGATGGGTGGAGATTTTTTTTTAGGCAGTGGTGTAAAGTACTTACGTAAAAATAATTTAAAGTACTATTTAAGTAAGGTTTTTTTGTATCTGTACTTTGCTATTTGTATTTTTTTCTTTTACTTTTATTTCACAACATTCCTAAAGAAAAGAATGTACTTTTTACTCCATACATTTTTCTTGACACCTTAAAGTACTCATTACATTTTCAATGATTAGCAGGACAGGAAAATGGTCCAATTCACATCATTATTAAGAGAACATCCCAGTGAGCCCTATTTCCTCTGATCTGGAGGACTCATTAAACACAAATGCTTTATTTGTAAATGGTGTCTGAGTGTTGGTGTGTTGGCTATCCTCAATATAAAAAACTATTAAATTGTGCCGTCTGGTTTGCTTAATATAAGGAACTTGAAATGATTTATACTTTTCCTTTTGATACTTAAGTATATTTTAGCAATTACATTTACTTTTGAAACTTAGGGTTATTTAAATCAAATACTTATAGTCTGTTACTCAAGTAGTATTTTACTGGGTGACTTTCACTTTTACTTGAGTCATTTTTTATTAAGGCATCTTTACTTTTACTCAAGTATGACAATTGAGTACTTTTTCCGTCACTGTCCTTAGGTTAGTATCAATGGAATGGTTGAAAATGAGCAAACCCCACCCACCTGGGGCACCGGCCATGCAAAACGACACCGCCCACTATCACACAAGACCAGAATTAGGTGGTGTATCATTTTCAGTCGGTTGGCTAGGATACTTTGTGTGGATATTTCAGACCATTTTCAGTCGGTTGGCTAGGATACTTTGTGTGGATATTTCAGACCATTTTCAGTCGGTTGGCTAGGATACCTTGTGTGGATATTTCAGACCATTTTCAACCAAATATCATTAACACTATGGAACACATAGCTACAGTTGATGTCGGGAAGTTTACATACACTTAGGTTGCAGTCATTAAAACTCGTTTTTCAACCACTCCACACATTTCTTGTTAACCTGTTGGGGCTAGGGGGCAGTATTTGCACGACCAGATAAAAAACGTACACGATTTAAACTGGTTACTACTCTTGCCCAGAAATGAGAATATGCATATTAGATTTGGATAGAAAACACTCTAAAGTTTCTAAAACTGTTTGAATGGTGGCTGTGAGTATAACAGAACTCATATGGCAGGCCAAAACCTGAGAAGATTCCATACAGGAAGTGCCCTGTCTGACAATTTGTTGTCCTTCTGTTGCATCACTATCGAAAATACAGCATCTGTGCTGTACCGTGACATTTTCTAAGGCTTCCATTGGCTCTCTAAAGCCGCCAGAAAGTGGAATGGGATGTCTGCTGTCTCTGGGCGAAGAACAGCAGGAGAGTTTGTGAGTGGTCAGCCTGGGGACAGTGAGACTGAGATGCGCGTTCATGAGAATTCTCAATTTTTTTCTTTCAGGCTTTGAATGAATACAACATTGCCCGGTTGGAATATTATCGCTATTTTACGAGAAAAATAGCATAAAAATTGATTTTAAACAGCGTTTGACATGCTTCTAAGTACGTTAATGGAATATATTTTAAAAAATGTCACGAAATGCGCTCGCGCGTCACCCTTCGGATAGTGACCTGAACGCACGAACAAAACGGAGCTATCTGAATATAACTATGGATTATTTGGAACCAAAACAACATTTGTTGTTGAAGTAGAAGTCCTGGGAGTGCATTCTGACGAAGAACAGCAAAGGTAATCCAATTTTTCTAATAGTAATTCTGAGTTTAGTGAGCCCCAAACTTGGTGGGTGTCAAAATAGCTAGCCGTGATGGCCGAGCTATGTACTCAGATTATTGCAAAATGTGCTTTCGCCGAAAAGCTATTTTAAAATCTGACACCGCGATTGCATAAAGGAGTTCTGTATCTATAATTCTTAAAATAATTGTTGTATTTTTTCTGAACGTTTATCATGAGTAATTTAGTAAATTCACCGGAAGTTTTTGGTGGGTATGCTAGTTCTGAACATCACATGCTAATGTAAAAAGCTGGTTTTTGATATAAATATGAACTTGATTGAACAAAACATGCATGTATTGTATAACATAATGTCCTAGGAGTGTCATGTGATGAAGATCATCAAAGTTTAGTGCTGCATTTAGCTGTGGTTTTGGTTTTTGTGACATATATGCTTGCTTTGAAAATGGCTGTGTGATTATTTTTGGCAGGGTACTCTCATGACAAAATCTAATGTTTTGCTTTCGCTGTAAAGCCTTTTTGAAATCAGACAATGTGGTTAGATTAAAGAGAGTCTTTAAAATGGTGTAAAGTAGTCATATGTTTGAGAAATTGAAGTTATAGCATTTTTGAGGTATTTGTATTTCGCGCCACGCGATTCCACTGGTTGTAGACTAGGCGTCCCACCTTGCCCAGGGAGGTTAACAAACTATTTGGCTAGTCGTTTAGCACATCTACTTGGTGCATGACACAAGTCATTTTTCCAATAATTATTTACAGACAGATTATTTCACTTATAATTCACGGTATCATTATTCCAGTGGGTCAGAAGTTTACATACACTAAGTTGACTGTGCCTTTAAACAGCATGGCAAAATTACCAAAAATATGTCATGACTTTCGAAGCTTCTGAAAGGCTAATTAACATAATTTGAGTCAATTGGAGGTGTACCTGTGGATGTATTTCAAGGCCTACCTTCAAACTCAGTGCCTCTTTTCTTGACATCATGGGAAAATAAAAAGAAATCAGCCAAGACCTCAGAAAACAATTGTAGACCTCCACAAGTCTGGTTCATCCTTGGGAGCAATTTCCAAATGCCTGAAGGTACCACATTCATCTGTACAAACAATAGTACGCAACTATAAACACCATGGGAGCATGCAACCGTCATACCGCTCAGGAAGGAAAGTGCAACTCAATCCCAGAACAACAGAAAAGGACCCTGTGAAGATGCTGAAGAAAAAAGGAACAAAAGTATCTATATCCACAGTAAAACGAGTCCTATACCGACATAACCTGAAAGGCCGCTCAGCAAGGAAGAAGCCACTGCTCCAAAACTGCCATAAAAAAATCCAGACTACGGTTTGCAACTGCACATGGGGACAAAGATCGTACTTTTTGGAGAAATGTCCTCTGGTCTGATGAAACAAAAAATAGAACTGTTTGGCCATAATGACCATCGTTATGTTTGGAGGAAAAAGGGGGAGGCTTGCAAGCCAAAGAACACCATCCCAACCTTGAAGCACGGGGATGGCAGCATCATGTTGTGGGGTGTGCTTTGCTGCAGGAGGGACTGGTGCACTTCACAAAATAGATGGCATCATGAGGGGGGAAAAGTATGTTGATATATTGAAGCAACATCTCAAGACATCAGTCAGGAAGTTAAAGCTTGGTCGCAAATGGGTCTTCCAAATGGACAATGACCCCAAGCATACTTCCAAAGTTTGGGCAAAATGGCTTAAGGACATCAAAGTCAAGGTATTGGAGAGGCCATCACAAAGCCCTGACCTCAAGCCTATAGAAAATGTGTGGGCAGAACTGAAAAAGTGTGTGTGAGCAAGGAGGCCTACAAACCTGACTCAGTTACACCAGCTCTGTCAGGAGGAATGGGCCAACTTATTGTGGGAAGCTTGTGGAAGGCTACCTGAAACGTTTATCCCAAGTTAAAAAATTTAAAGGAAATTCTACCAAATACTAGTTGAGTTAAGTAAACTTCTGACCCACTGGGAATGTGATGAAAGAAATAAAAGCTGAAATAAAACATTCTCTCTACTATTATTCTGACATTTCACATTCTTAAAATAAAGTGGTGATCCTAACTGACCTAAGACGGGGAGTTTTTACTAGGATTAAATGTCAGGAATTGTGAAAAACTGAGTTTAAATGTATTTGGCTAAGGTGTATGTAAACTTCCAACTTTAACGGTATGTAATCCAACACTGTTACCATCACTGTTGGAATGTTCCATCCTCCTGACCAGTGTTCTCCAGCAGCTGTATGCCTATTCCTCATGTAACCTCTGACCTCTTCTCTTTGTCTCCCTCTCATCTGTTCACTCTCTCATCATCTCTTCAATCTATTACAGCCAGAAAGGAGACAAAGAGCCAAGCTGATCTTCGCCTGATTCACTCTTGCTCTGGATACCTGATAGGGGATCAAGGTAAGGATCGCATGGTTTTCATCTTTGTTTTGGGAATGAAAAATAGAACTCCACTCCGGGCCAGAGATGAGCTGCATGACCTGAGTGAGTAGGCATCTCTGCTTTCATCCTCCTCTTGAAACACATACTGTAAAGTATAACACTTACAACACATAAAATCCACACCAAACAACAGACTGAGGCAGCTGTGAGTTTGCAGTGAACACTGTACAAGCAGCAATGTATTCATAACCACTGATCAAATTATATGAAATGACTTTATGCATGCTCAGTGCTACACTGACTGTTTAGTGGGGAAAACACTGTTAAACTGCATCATGACATCTGTATTTGGCGATAACAGCAATGTCCAACATCTGTTTCAGTGTCATTCCCCTGGCCTGTCATTCAATTACCTCTGGAGTGACTCTACTGTTGTTCCATGGCTTCTGGGTAATTGGGCATTGTCTCCTCTACTCAAAGCCCTTACCAAAATAGTTTGTGTTTTATTCAGCGATAGGAGCTAAAATTAAGTGGCTAGATAGAGTCATTAGAGGCCATTACCACAGAGTACGATGCTTTGCCGTCCACACATTATCTTTGGGCCTCCCATCTATTTTCTCCTGTCATTTTGGGGCTGAGATTCCCCTGTCGTTCTCTGCTGCTGTGTCCGGTAGAAAGTAAGTCATTGTTACAGGACATCCGGAGACATTAGAAATGAATGAAGTCTGCCACAGACACCACCAGTAGATGAATATTTGGTTTTCGTAGTCTTCAGACTATGACTATCAGCCGGTCCTGTGTCCCCATAGTTGTAGAGATTATTGTTTGTTAAAAAATATGTTCTTTGATGTGATGATGTGGCTACCGAATAAACAGTATTCTTAAGTCGATGATTTGACAAGCATATAGTGTATATGCACACTATGTGTAACCTCTGCACCCTGCTTTAAAATAGGATTTCAGAGTGGGTGACAACATGATGGATAGAGCTTGGTATCTCCTAGTACTAGGCCCACAGGCAGCAGGCTTTGTCTGCGTGACTCCAGGGGTTGCATCATGTGAACAGCCGATGGCACCAACCAGCTGATTGTCACCTCATAGTGACTGACCTCCTGCTCCTGTAATTTAACACCCACTCTGTTCCCCTCTTTCCTTTGGATCCAATTGGACAGGATCCATTCCGGAGACACAGAGGGATGCTCACCCCTCAACCCCAGTGTTCCTCCATTTGGTTCTGGCTCAGTGAACACCATTATAGTACAGAGAGGACGTGTCCCACAGAGGCAGAGCAGCAGAGCTTGGTTCAGATGGGAGTTGGCTCAGACGCTTACTCTAAGGCAGCTGCACTATGGAGGGATGTGGCCTATCTCATTCTCCATGTGCTGGACTGTATCGCTGTCACTATCAGTCACCACTGTGACAGAGAGAGGTTGTATAGGTGGCGGTGCAGAAACGGATACTGGTGAAACACTACAGATGGAGTTGAGAGGTGTTGAGATGAGGAGAGCTATGCAGCATAGCTAGCCAATACGGTTTATTTAGGACCGTCAACAGAGGCTTACATTACATATGGCCTGATTGATTAGCATGTAAGTGTGTAGGCTTTTCATTACGTACTTTTCCCTTCCAGCCGCTCTGACGTGGTCTAATTAACACACAAGCACAGAGCTTCTGAAAACAACCCGCCTCTTCCCTGGACCCAAGGGAAGGAGGATGCTGTGGTAGTGTTGTTGCTCTAAGGACTGTTTTCCCGGAGTCTTTGTCAATCTGTTTAATTACCTTCATCAAAGGTGAATTAATTCACAGATTAGTGAGTGAGACAGCAGTGTAATGAGAGGTAATGTGTTGGGGGTGAACCCCATCTATGTGACGAGACACATGCTGTAGGCCTCTGTTTTCAAGGTCCATTGTATCTCTGTGAGTGTTGATAAGTTCCGACCGAGAGGGGCTTTAGTTCTGAGAATCTCGAAGTAGGCCCGCATGACATTGTTTGGGTGAAATTCATATTGATTCAGAGAGGAGGAGGAGAATGAAGGGCCTGGTGATAAACCTAGCCTACTTAAATTGACAATCAATACAGATTTCAACCCTTCCTGAGGAAATAAATATCAATTACGCGTAACTCTGGTGACGAACTTCAGCGGATAATTACATCTCCCACAACAGGTCAGTGGGTGTCTCGTACCTGACAAGGTGGCTAATGCAAATCATGTGGTAATACCATACACACGTTTCCCCTTAGTCAGCTCAACTGTTGTTTCTCCATGACCTCAAGTGGCTCTGCTAATGACATCAAGCCGTTGTTTGTGGGTGTAGAACAGAATGAAGCGGCCAGGATGCTAGTACTAGAACAACGCATGCTGATGGTAGAGCTCATATAATGCCTAACCGATTATTATTGTCCTCCGGAGGCCTTTTAGTTCAAATCATGACTGAGTTTCAAATCAAATGAAATCAAATGTTATTTCCCACATGTGCCGAATATAACAGGTGTAGACCATACAGTGAAATGCTTACTTACAAGCCCTTAACCAACAATGCAGTTTTTAGACAAACAAGTGTTAAGAAAGTATTTACTAAATAAACTGAAGTAAAACATGAATAAATAAAAAAGTTTTCAGTTATTGTGGTTTATGTAACGTTTACAGAGTCATGTAGAGTTAGGTAAAGAGAAAGCTGAATCACCATGTGTACTTTTGTACAAATGCACAATTAAATATAGCTTCGATGTCATTGAGTGGTGATGTACTGGAGCTGTAAATAAGCCGGCCGGATGCTCTCTGTCTGCTATTTATTCAACATATCCCCGGGAATTCAAACAAAAGCAATCCGGCATTAACGCTGGTCTCCTTCGTCAACAGGCAGAATTCATCTTTGGCTCCACGGTCACACCTCACTCGATTCCCATCTTTATTTTGTGTCATTATTTTTGGGGCTTGATATGTAGATTTCCCCTTTCAGTGAAGCCTGTCTCGGTGTGAACGGTGCGCACTGGAGTCTGAATCACACACTCTAATATTCAATTATTACAGTGCTAATCTGAAGACCTCAATAGGAAAGGATTGTTTCAAGGCAGCGGAGGAAAGAGTCATCTGTGTTGTGGTTATTTAAGTAGAGTAGTTTTAGTAGTGGAACCTTTGCTAGCCATTCCACCTGCTATTTAGCTCACTCTGATAGATAGCATGTGTATTTTCTAATGAACAAACAAGCTGGTGAAATTCAAACTACTGATGTTATTGTTTCCCTGATAGAATGGCAGGATTACTGCTGTCTCAAAGATGGTCTCATTTATAAATCAGTCGTAATCCTCTCATCCTCTCAATGCCATACATGACACTGGAGGATCCAATTACACACAAGTTCCATGTTTGCAGTCTGGGTTTGGATGCTTGTCTGTTAGTATTCTTTTTCAGTTTTAACCTTTGAACTTGAACTGTTCAGTACTAGGGTATGTCCTACAGTAGAATGAGCCATTGTTTGATTGCACTCTTCAGAAGCATTAGCTAAGGTTACTGTGTAATTGCGGGCTAATCACAATGGGGGTTTATGGCACCTACTAAAACGCCACCATGCAGGACACTGTCCCGTGGGGGACACCTGCACTACTTCAGTAAAACACTCTCAACAGAGATCATTGGGCTTTTTGTCAAAGATACAAGAGAATAAATCAATATGGCAAGGACATAAAATAATTACATCGTTATGTCCACCAAGAATATGCAACGGGTAAATTGTTTGTATTTCTACAATACTCACAATTGAACTTCTCCAATGCCAACACAACTGATGTGAGAGTATGCCGTCAGCTGAAGATTCACCAGAAAAGCCAGCTGGGCTGCAGTCCTTGTAGAGCTGTTGCCACAGTAACCAGAGCTAACACAAAGTGTCCATTGTATCTTATCAGAAAAGTACTGGTATAGGTACGGTGTATAATGAGAAAATCCTTGCTGAATAAAAAACAGTATGTCTCTCTGTCACATTATGTGTCTCCCTGTCTGAAAATAGGCAAAATCAAATCCGGCTTGAATCCACACTGTGTTGAGTAACTAATGCAGTCAGGTGGACTACATGTTTGGAATATATATGACTATATCTGATACAGTCAGGTGGACTACATGTTTAGAATATATTTTAATATATTGCCACTGTGCTCAGGACATGCGTGTGTAGAGCCTAAAAAAGGTAAGAAACAAAGCGAGAGAATCAGAGAGAATCTCAGAGGAGCTGGGACATGACAGAGTCAGGTTAGAGAATCAGACAGCATCTCAGAGGAGCCGGGACATGACAGAGTCAGGTTAGAGAATCAGAGAGCATCTCAGAGGAGCCGGGGCATGACAGAGTCAGGTTAGAGAATCAGACAGCATCTCAGAGGAGCCGGGACATGACAGAGTCAGGTTAGAGAATCAGACAGCATCTCAGAGGAGCCGGGACATGACAGAGTCAGGTTAGAGAATCAGACAGCATCTCAGAGGAGCTGGGACATGACAGAGTCAGGTTAGAGAATCAGAGAGCATCTCAGAGGAGCCGGGACATGACAGAGTCAGGTTAGAGAATCAGAGAGCATCTCAGAGGAGCCGGGGCATGACAGAGTCAGGTTAGAGAATCAGACAGTATCTCAGAGGAGCTGGGACATGACAGAGTCAGGTTAGAGAATCAGACAGCATCTCAGAGGAGCCGGGACATGACAGAGTCAGGTTAGAGAATCAGACAGCATCTCAGAGGAGCTGGGACATGACAGAGTCAGGTTAGAGAATCAGACAGCATCTCAGAGGAGCCGGGTCATGACAGAGTCAGGTTAGAGAATCAGAGAGCATCTCAGAGGAGCCGGGACATGAAAGAGTCAGGTTAGAGAATCAGAGAGCATCTCAGAGGAGCCGGGGCATGACAGAGTCAGGTTAGAGAATCAGAGAGCATCTCAGAGGAGCCGGGGCATGACAGAGTCAGGTTAGAGAATCAGAGAGCATCTCAGAGGAGCCGGGGCATGAAAGAGTCAGGTTAGAGAATCAGACAGCATCTCAGAGGAGCCGGGGCATGAAAGAGTCAGGTTAGAGAATCAGAGAGCATCTCAGAGGAGCCGGGGCATGACAGTCAGGTTAGAGAATCAGACAGCATCTCAGAGGAGCCGGGGCATGACAGAGTCAGGTTAGAGAATCAGAGAGCATCTCAGAGGAGCCGGGACATGAAAGAGTCAGGTTAGAGAATCAGACAGCATCTCAGAGGAGCCGGGAAATGACAGAGTCAGGTTAGAGAATCAGACAGCATCTCAGAGGAGCCGGGGCATGACAGAGTCAGGTTAGAGAATCAGACAGCATCTCAGAGGAGCTGGGACATGACAGAGTCAGGTTAGAGAATCAGACAGCATCTCAGAGGAGCCGGGACATGACAGAGTCAGGTTAGAGAATCAGACAGCATCTCAGAGGAGCCGGGAAATGACAGAGTCAGGTTAGAGAATCAGACAGCATCTCAGAGGAGCCGGGGCATGACAGAGTCAGGTTAGAGAATCAGACAGCATCTCAGAGGAGCTGGGACATGACAGAGTCAGGTTAGAGAATCAGAGAGCATCTCAGAGGAGCTGGGACATGACAGAGTCAGGTTAGCAGCTCTTTGAGTGTCCAGCCCTCCCTCCTTACCTCCCTTTCTCCCTCCAGCCCCATGCAGCTGCTTCACAGCCTGTCCCTTTTCATGTTGTAATGCCTGCCAGTCCAATCCTCCGCTGAGAGCAGGGCTGCACAAAGAGCCCTCACAGCCCCTGGCCTGTGGGGATGTGACACAATCAATAGCCTCTCTCCCTCCTCCCCTATCTCCTCATGTACTGTGGTAATGTGCCAGTGGATAAGAGAATCTCCTGCATATCGACCAGACAAGTGCTGCTCTAAAGTTTTTGCTGCGTAATGTAAAAAGAGAAAGGACCACAGGAACAAAACATGATGAGGGATAGGAATTGAGGGATTCAAGTGGTTCAGTTTTTGTTAAATTTCACCGACAGTCATTGGTACTTTTAAGATTCTACAAGTGATATGCGAGATTCCAGGGGTTTGTGTTGTGTTTTATTGATCGTGTCTTATAGATTTCGATTTTTAATAGAATCAAAATACTAGGCATATGTTAATAAATTAAAGTGGAGTGCTTCTCACGCATTAATCCACAGTTCACCAGCAGAGGTGAGTGTGACCCAGAGTCTCTGACCTGGTCATAAGTTCACGCTATTGCTTTGGTAGTCATTCTAATTCCAATAATGTATGTACATACCACTCGGGTCTCGCTATGTAGTCCCTCGAGAAGCAAGCTCAGGTAACAGCTATCTCTCAAATGAATAAAGAACGATGGGAAGTGTAATGAGTCATTTACATAGGTCTATCTGGTGGAGGAGCCGTTCCAGGTCCTATCCTTTCTCACGGAAAGCCCATGATCTCCTGAACATGTAGAAAAATACTAAATGCAAATCCTCTGCCTCCCCACAATTCACCAGGCAGAGTGGTGGAGCTGTCAATCAATGACCCCAGTAGAAGGACAGGGAAAGGGAAGTGAGAAAGGGAGAGGGGGAGGAGAAAGAGAGAGTGAGCGAGAGACA
The DNA here is from genome assembly GCF_901001165.1 of Salmo trutta. Lineage (NCBI taxonomy): Eukaryota > Metazoa > Chordata > Actinopteri > Salmoniformes > Salmonidae > Salmo > Salmo trutta. The sequence continues at coordinate 77,842,817 of NC_042969.1, forward strand.
GAGTAAAGATAGAGAGTGAGAAAATGGGAGGTGGATGGGGGGCAGTGTGGTTGTGTGCCTGTAAAGGTGTGTATTTGTATGTGTGACCCGTGAAGACATAGGATTGTTTGAGCCCAACCTTTGTGTTGTGTATTCTCACAGACAGAATTGAATGCTATTTGAATTGGTCCACCTGGGACCACAGGCCTGGGTTTGCTCAGGTGTTCTATGAATGTGATTTATTTGCGGTGAATGAGATCCAAATGAAAATGAGGTAGCCACAACCCAGTGTAACTGTCTGGAGAGATGGAGTGAGATGGAGAGAGATGGGGAAAGATGGAGGAGAGAGGGGGAGAGATGGAGGAAATAGGGAAAGATGGAGGAGTGACGGAGAGAGATGGAGGAGATGAGGAAATATGGAGAAGAGACAGAGATAGGTGGAGGAGATGGGGAAAGATGGAGGAGAGATGGGGAAAGATGAAGGAGAGAGGGAGAGAGATGGGGAAAGATGGAGAAGAGCGGGAGAGAGACGGAGGAGATGGGGAAATATTCAGAAGAGATGGAGGAGATGGGGAAAGATTGAGGAGAGATGGAGAGAGATGGAGGAGATGGGGAAAGATGGAGGAGACGGGGAGAGATGGAGGAGATGGGAGAAGATGGAGGAGAGAGGGGGAGAGATTGTGGAGTTAGAGAAAGATAGAGGACATGGGGAAATATGGAGGAGAGAAGGAGAGAGATGGGAGAAGATGGAGGAGAGAGGGAGAGAGATGGGGAAAGATAAAGGAGAGATGGAGAGAGATGGAGGAGATGGGGTAAGATTGAGGAGAGAGGGAGATAGATGGAGGAGATGGGAGAAGATGGAGAAGAGAGGGAGAGAGATGGAGGAGATGGGGAAATATGGAGACGAGACAGAGATAAATGGAGGAGATGGGGAAAGATGGAGGAGAGATGGAGAGAGATGGAGGAGATGGGGAAATATGGAGACAAGATGGAGAGAGATGGAGAGAGATGGAGAGAGATGGAGAGAGATGGAGAGAGATGGAGAGAGATGGAGAGAGATGGAGAGAGATGGAGGTGATGAGGAAATATGGAGACGAGACAGAGATAAATGGAGGAGATGGGGAAAGATGGAGGAGAGATGGAGAGAGATGGAGGAGATGGGGAAATATGGAGACGAGATGGAGAGAGATGGAGAGAGATGGAGAGAGATGGAGAGAGATGGAGAGAGATGGAGAGAGATGGAGAGAGATGGAGGAGATGGAGAGAGATGGAGAGAGAAGGAGAGAGATGGAGAGAGATGGAGAGAGATGGAGAGAGATGGAGAGAGATGGAGAGAGATGGAGAGAGATGGAGAGAGATGGAGGTGATGAGGAAAGATGGACGAGAGAGGGGGAGAGATGGAGGAGATGGGGAAAGATTGAGGAGAGTTGGGGAGAGATTGTGGAGTTCGAGAAAGATAGAGGACATGGGGAAATATGGAGGAGAGACGGAGATGGATAGAGATGGGGAAAGATGAAGGAGAGATGGAGAGAGATGGAGGAGATGGGGAAAGATGGGGGAGAGATGGAGGAGAGAGGGCGAGTGATGAGGAGATGGGGAAAGATGGTGGAGAGGGGGAAAGATGGAGGAGAGAGGGGGAGAGATGGAAGAATTAGGGAGAGAGGAATAAAAGGTTTGTAATCCTAAGAATGTACTGTAATGTTAACACAGTATTGCAACTTTGCATACTAAAAATATGTACAATAATGTCTCATGTAATTGGTGCTATCGCCTGTATATAAATGTACTATATGTAAATGTACTATTTGTAAATGTGCTATATGTAAATGTACTATCCCCTATGGGCACCGCTGTTGGTGAAAGTAAAATACATTTTCTTTGACAAAAATAATGAATAAATGACTGTTTCATGACAGAGACACTGTTAGAAAGGGGATCAGAAACAGAGAGAGAGAGAAAGAGAGGGAGGAGAGGACGAGCAAGAGAGGGAGGTGTGTTGATGAAGGTCCTCTCTGGGGTGTGGATTGACGTGATGGAGGGAGCAGATGAGCAGAATAGGAGGAGAGATGAGATTCTCAGAGGTCAGAACCAGAGGTCTCCACACTTCTTCCTAAGCAAAGACACATCCAGCTCAAACACTCTACCTCCACTGACCTCCTCTTGCCATAGGGAGCCAGCTGACTGAAGGGAGAAATGAAAGGAAGGGAGAGGAGGGCTAGGATATAGGTGTGAGGTTGTGGGTTGAATGTGAATGGTGAAAGGAAGGGGTGTAGGGACGGTACAATGAGTACAGATGTGCTCGTTCATGACTATTTAATTCACTGTATTTACTCATTATTCCAATTCATCAACATACACGTAGCTCCTGTACTGCACTTGCCTGGCCGACAGTATCCTAGTCTATACTAGCCTGGTCTATACTAGCCTGGTCTATACTCGCCTGGCCTATACTAGCCTGGTCTACACTAGCCTAGTCTACACTAGCCTAGTCTATACTAGCCTAGTCTGTACTAGCCTGGTCAATACTAGCTTGGTCTATACTAGCCTAGTCCACACTAGCCTGGTCTTTACTCGCCTGGTCTATACTAGCCTGGTCTATACTCGCCTGGCCTATACTAGCCTAGTCTATACTAGCCTGGCCTACACTAGCCTGGTCAATACTACCCGGGTCTACACTTTCCTGGTCTTCACTAGCCTGGTCTACACTAGCCTGGTCTATACTAGCCTAGTCTGCACTAGCCTGGTCTATACTAGCCTGGTCTATACTAGCCTGGTCTGCACTAGCCTGGTCTACGCTAGCCTAGTCTATACTAGCCTGGCCTACACTAGCTTAGTCTATACTAGCCTGGTCTTTACTAGCCTGGCCTACACTAGCCAAGTCTATACAAGCCTGGCCTATACTAGCCTTGTCTACGCTAGCCTAGTATACACTAACTTGGGCTACACTAGCCTGGCCTACACTAGCCTAGTCTATACTAGCTTGGTCTGCGCTAGCCTGGTCTTTACTAGCCTGGCCTACACTAGCCAAGTCTATACAAGCCTGGCCTATACTAGCCTAGTCTACACTAGCCTGGTCTGCACTAGCCTAGTCTACACTAGCCTGGTCTGCACTATCCTAGTTTTCACTAGCCTGGTCTATACTAGCCTGGTCTATACTAGCCTGGTCTGTGCTAGCCTAGTCTACACTAGCCTGGTCTACACTAGCCTGGTCTTCACTAGCCTGGTCTACACCAGCCTGGTCTATACTAGCCTGGTCTACACTAGCCTTGTCTACACTAGCCTGGTCTACACTAGCCTGGTCTATACTAGCCTAGTCTGCACTAGCCTTGTCTACACTTGCCTAGTCTATACTAGCCTGGCCTACACTAGCCTTGTCTACACTTGCCTAGTCTATACTAGCTGGGTCTACACTGGCCTGGTCTACACTAGCCGTGTCTACACTAGCCTGGTCTACACTAGCCGGGTCTACACTAGCCTAGTCTATACTAGCATGATCTATAATAGCCTGGCCTACACTAGCTGGGTCTACACTGGCCTGGTCTACACTAGCCGTGTCTACACTAGCTGGGTCTACACTAGCCTGGTCTACACTAGCCGTGTCTACACTAGCCTGGTCTACACTAGCCTGGTCTACACTAGCCTGGTCTACACTAGCCTGGTCTATACTAGCCAGGTCTACACTGGCCTGGTCTACACTAGCCAGGTCTTCACTGGTCTAGTCTCTTGACAGTGTAAATACATGTCAGTTTATCTCTATTTAATCATGGGGATTGCCACATTGCAATCATGGACACCTTCTCATTATACATCTACATTAAAGCCTGTCAGTTGTGTTGGTATTAACAGGGTTGGTGTTAACAGGGTTGGTGTTAACAGGGTTGGTGTTAACAGGGTTGGTGTTAACAGGGTTGGTGTTACCAGGGATGGTGTTAACAGGGTTGGTGTTAACAGGGTTGGTGTTAACAGGGTTGGTGTTACCAGGGTTGGTGTTAAAAGGGATGGTGTTAACAGGGTTGGTGTTAACAGGGTTGGTGTTAACAAGGATGGTGTTAACAGGGTTTGTGTTAACAGGGATGGTGTTAACAGGGTTGGTGTTAACAGGGTTGGTGTTAACAGGGTTGGTGTTAACAGGGATGGTGTTAACAGGGTTGGTGTTAACAGGGATGGTGTTAACAGGGTTGGTGTTAACAGGGTTGGTGTTAACAAGGATGGTGTTAACAGGGTTTGTGTTAACAGGGATGGTGTTAACAGGGTTGGTGTTAACAGGGTTGGTGTTAACAGGGTTGGTGTTAAAAGGGTTGGTGTTAACAGGGATGGGGTTAACAGGGTTGGTGTTAACAGGGTTGGTGTTAACAGGGTTGATGTTAACAGGGATGGTGTTAACAGGATTGGTGTTAACAGGGTTGGTGTTAACAGGGATGGTGTTAACAGGGTTGGTAACAGGGATGGTGTTAACAGGGATGGTGTTAACAGGGATGGTGTTAACAGGGTTGGTAACAGGGTTGGTGTTAACAGGGACGGGTTGAACAGGGTTGGAGTTAACAGGGTTGGTGTTAACAGGGATGGTGTTAACAGGGTTGGTAACAGGGATGGTGTTAACAGGGATGGTGTTAACAGGGTTGGTAACAGGGATGGTGTTAACAGGGATGGTGGTAACAGGGTTGGTAACAGGGATGGTGTTAACAGGGTTGGACTAACAGGGTTGGTGTTAACAGGGTTGGTGTTAACAGGGTTGGTGTTAACAGGGATGGTGTTAACAGGGTTGGACTAACAGGGTTGGTGTTAACAGGGTTGGTGTTAACAGGGTTGGTGTTAACAGGGTTGGTGTTAACAGGGATGGTGTTAACAGGATTGGTGTTAACAGGGTTGGTGTTAACAGGGATGGTGTTAACAGGGTTGGTAACAGGGATGGTGTTAACAGGGATGGTGTAAACAGGGTTGGTAACAGGGATGGTGTTAACAGGGATGGTGTTAACAGGGTTGGTAACAGGGTTGGTGTTAACAGGGACGGGTTGAACAGGGTTGGAGTTAACAGGGTTGGTGTTAACAGGGATGGTGTTAACAGGGTTGGTAACAGGGATGGTGTTAACAGGGATGGTGTTAACAGGGTTGGTAACAGGGATGGTGTTAACAGGGTTGGACTAACAGGGTTGGTGTTAACAGGGTTAGTGTTAACAGGGTTGGTGTTAACAGGGATGGTGTTAACAGGGTTGGACTAACAGGGTTGGTGTTAACAGGGTTGGTGTTAACAGGGTTGGTGTTAACAGGATTGGTGTAAACAGGGATGGTGTTAACAGGGATGGTGTTAACAGGGTTGGACTAACAGGGTTGGTGTTAACAGGGATGGTGTTAACAGGGTTGGTTTTAACAGGGTTGGTGTTAACAGGGATGGTGTTAACAGGGTTGGTGTTAACAGGGTTAGTGTAACAGGGTTGGTGTTAACAGGGTTGGATTAACAGGGTTGGTGTTAACAGGGTTGGTGTTAACAGGGATGGTGTTAACAGGGTTGGTGTTAACAGGGATGGTGTTAACAGGGATGATGTTAACAGGGTTGGATTAACAGGGTTGGTGTTAACAGGGTTGGTGTTAACAGGGATGGTGTTAACAGGGTTGGTGTTAACAGAGATGGTGTTAACAGGGTTGGTGTTAACAGGGTTAGTGTAACAGGGTTGGTGTTAACAGGGATGATGTTAACAGGGTTGGTGTTAACAGGGTTGGTGTTAACAGGGATGGTGTTAACAGGGTTGGTGTTAACAGGGTTAGTGTAACAGGGTTGGTGTTAACAGGGATGATGTTAACAGGGTTGGTGTTAACAGGGATGGTGTTAACAGGGATGGTGTTAACAGGGTTGGTGTTAACAGGGATGGTGTTAACAGGGTTGGTGTTAACAGGGTTAGTGTAACAGGGTTGGTGTTAACAGGGATGATGTTAACAGGGTTGGTGTTAACAGGGTTGGTGTTAACAGGGTTGGTGTCAACAGGGTTGGTGTTAACAGGGTTGGATAAACAGGGTTGGTGTTAACAGGGATGGTGTTAACAGGGATGTTGTTAACAGGGATGATGTTAACAGGGTTGGTGTTAACAGGGATGGTGTTAACAGGGATGGTGTTAACACGGATGATGTTAACAGGGATGGTGTTAACAGGGTTGGTGTTAACAGGGATGGTGTTAACAGGGATAGTGTTAACGGGATGATGTTAACAGGGTTGGCGTTAACAGGGTTGGTGTTAACAGGGTTGGTGTTAACAGGGTTGGTGTTAACAGGGTTGGTGTTAACAGGGATGGTGTTAACAGGGATGGTGTTAACAGGGTTGGTGTTAACAGGGTTGGTGTTAACAGGGATGGTGTTAACAGGGTTGGTGTTAACAGGGATGGTTTTAACAGGGATGGTGTTAACAGGGATGGTGTTAACAGGGTTGGTGTTAACAGGGTTGGTGTTAACAGGGATGAGGTTAACAGGGTTGGTGTTAACAGGGATGGTGTTAACAGGGTTGGTGTTAACAGGGATGGTGTTAACAGGGTTGGTGTTAACAGGGTTGGTGTTAACAGGGATGGTGTTAACAGGGATGGGGTTAACAGGGTTGGTGTTAACAAGGACGGGTTGAACAGGGATGGTGTTAACAGGGTTGGTGTTAACAGGGTTGGTAACAGGGATGATGTTAACAGGGTTGGTGTTAACAGGGTTGGTGTCAACAGGGTTGGTGTCAACTGGGTTGGTGTCAACAGGGTTGGTGTTAACAGGGTTGGATTAACAGGGTTGGTGTTAACAGGCATGATGTTAACAGGCTTGGTGTTAACAGGGTTGGTGTTAACAGGGATTGTGTTAACAGGGTTGGAGTTAACAGGGATGATGTTAACAGGGTTGGATTAACAGGGTTGGTGTTAACAGGGTTGCTGTTAACAGGGTTGGTGTTAACAGGGATGGTGTTAACAGGGTTGGTGTTAACAGGGATGGTGTTAACAGGGTTGGTGTTAACAGGGTTAGTGTAACAGGGTTGGTGTTAACAGGGATGATGTTGACAGGGTTGGTGTTAACAGGGTTGGTGTTAACAGGGTTGGTGTTAACAGGGATGGTGTTAACAGGGATGGTGTTAACAGGATGGTGTTAACAGGGTTGGTGTTAACAGGGATGGTGTTAACAGGGTTGGTGTTAACAGGGTAAGTGTAACAGGGTTGGTGTTAACAGGGATGAGGTTAACAGGGTTGGTGTTAACAGGGTTGGTGTTAACAGGGATGGTGTTAACAGGGTTGGTGTTAACAGGGTTAGTGTAACAGGGTTGGTGTTAACAGGGATGATGTTAACAGGGTTGGTGTTAACAGGGATGGTGTTAACAGGGATGGTGTTAACAGGGTTGGTGTTAACAGGGATGGTGTTAACAGGGTTGGTGTTAACAGGGTTAGTGTAACAGGGTTGTGTTAACAGGATGGTGTTAACAGGGTTGGTGTTAACAGGGTTGGTGTTAACAGGGTTGGTGTCAACAGGGTTGGTGTTAACAGGGTTGGATAAACAGGGTTGTTGTTAACAGGGATGGTGTTAACAGGGATGGTGTTAACAGGGATGATGTTAACAGGGTTGGTGTTAACAGGGATGGTGTTAACAGGGATGGTGTTAACAGGGATGATGTTAACAGGGATGTGTTAACAGGTTGGTGTTAACAGGGATGGTGTTAACAGGGATGGTATTAACAGGGATGATGTTAAAAGGGTTGGCATTAACAGGGTTGGTGTTAACAGGGATGGTGTTAACAGGGCTGGTGTTAACAGGGTTGGTGTTAACAGGGTTGGTGTTAACAGGGATGGTGTTAACAGGGATGGTGTTAACAGGGTTGGTGTTAACAGGGTTGGTGTTAACAGGGTTGGTGTTAACAGGGTTGGTGTTAACAGGGATGGTGTTAACAGGGATGGTGTTAACAGGGATGGTGTTAACAGGGTTGGTGTTAACAGGGTTGGTGTTAACAGGGTTAGTGTAACAGGGTTGGTGTTAACAGGGATGATGTTAACAGGGTTGGTGTTAACAGGGATGGTGTTAACAGGGATGGTGTTAACAGGGTTGGTGTTAACAGGGATGGTGTTAACAGGGTTGGTGTTAACAGGGTTAGTGTAACAGGGTTGGTGTTAACAGGGATGATGTTAACAGGGTTGGTGTTAACAGGGTTGGTGTCAACAGGGTTGGTGTTAACAGGGTTGGATAAACAGGGTTGTTGTTAACAGGGATGGTGTTAACAGGGATGGTGTTAACAGGGATGATGTTAACAGGGTTGGTGTTAACAGGGATGGTGTTAACAGGGATGATGTTAACAGGGATGGTGTTAACAGGTTTGGTGTTAACAGGGATGGTGTTAACAGGGATGGTGTTAACAGGGATGATGTTAACAGGGTTGGTGTTAACAGGGTTAGTGTAACAGGGTTGGTGTTAACAGGGTTGGATTAACAGGGTTGGTGTTAACAGGGTTGGTGTTAACAGGGATGGTGTTAACAGGGTTGGTGTTAACAGGGATGGTGTTAACAGGGATGATGTTAACAGGGTTGGATTAACAGGGTTGGTGTTAACAGGGTTGGTGTTAACAGGGATGGTGTTAACAGGGTTGGTGTTAACAGAGATGGTGTTAACAGGGTTGGTGTTAACAGGGTTAGTGTAACAGGGTTGGTGTTAACAGGGATGATGTTAACAGGGTTGGTGTTAACAGGGTTGGTGTTAACAGGGATGGTGTTAACAGGGTTGGTGTTAACAGGGTTAGTGTAACAGGGTTGGTGTTAACAGGGATGATGTAACAGGGTTGGTGTTAACAGGGATGGTGTTAACAGGGATGGTGTTAACAGGGTTGGTGTTAACAGGGATGGTGTTAACAGGGTTGGTGTTAACAGGGTTAGTGTAACAGGGTTGGTGTTAACAGGGATGATGTTAACAGGGTTGGTGTTAACAGGGTTGGTGTTAACAGGGTTGGTGTCAACAGGGTTGGTGTTAACAGGGTTGGATAACAGGGTTGGTGTTAACAGGGATGGTGTTAACAGGGATGTTGTTAACAGGGATGATGTTAACAGGGTTGGTGTTAACAGGGATGGTGTTAACAGGGATGGTGTTAACACGGATGATGTTAACAGGGATGGTGTTAACAGGGTTGGTGTTAACAGGGATGGTGTTAACAGGGATAGTGTTAACGGGATGATGTTAACAGGGTTGGCGTTAACAGGGTTGGTGTTAACAGGGTTGGTGTTAACAGGGTTGGGTGTTAACAGGGTTGGTGTTAACAGGGATGGTGTTAACAGGGATGGTGTTAACAGGGTTGGTGTTAACAGGGTTGGTGTTAACAGGGATGGTGTTAACAGGGTTGGTGTTAACAGGGATGGTTTTAACAGGGATGGTGTTAACAGGGATGGTGTTAACAGGGTTGGTGTTAACAGGGTTGGTGTTAACAGGGATGAGGTTAACAGGGTTGGTGTTAACAGGGATGGTGTTAACAGGGTTGGTGTTAACAGGGATGGTGTTAACAGGGTTGGTGTTAACAGGGTTGGTGTTAACAGGGATGGTGTTAACAGGGATGGTGTTAACAGGGTTGGTGTTAACAAGGACGGGTTGAACAGGGATGGTGTTAACAGGGTTGGTGTTAACAGGGTTGGTAACAGGGATGATGTTAACAGGGTTGGTGTTAACAGGGTTGGTGTCAACAGGGTTGGTGTCAACTGGGTTGGTGTCAACAGGGTTGGTTTTAACAGGGTTGGATTAACAGGGTTGGTGTTAACAGGCATGATGTTAACAGGCTTGGTGTTAACAGGGTTGGTGTTAACAGGGATTGTGTTAACAGGGTTGGAGTTAACAGGGATGATGTTAACAGGGTTGGATTAACAGGGTTGGTGTTAACAGGGTTGCTGTTAACAGGGTTGGTGTTAACAGGGATGGTGTTAACAGGGTTGGTGTTAACAGGGATGGTGTTAACAGGGTTGGTGTTAACAGGGTTAGTGTAACAGGGTTGGTGTTAACAGGGATGATGTTGACAGGGTTGGTGTTAACAGGGTTGGTGTTAACAGGGTTGGTGTTAACAGGGATGGTGTTAACAGGGATGGTGTTAACAGGGATGGTGTTAACAGGGTTGGTGTTAACAGGGATGGTGTTAACAGGGTTGGTGTTAACAGGGTAAGTGTAACAGGGTTGGTGTTAACAGGGATGAGGTTAACAGGGTTGGTGTTAACAGGGTTGGTGTTAACAGGGATGGTGTTAACAGGGTTGGTGTTAACAGGGTTAGTGTAACAGGGTTGGTGTTAACAGGGATGATGTTAACAGGGTTGGTGTTAACAGGGATGGTGTTAACAGGGATGGTGTTAACAGGGTTGTGTTAACAGGGATGGTGTTAACAGGGTTGGTGTTAACAGGGTTAGTGTAACAGGGTTGGTGTTAACAGGGATGATGTTAACAGGGTTGGTGTTAACAGGGTTGGTGTTAACAGGGTTGGTGTCAACAGGGTTGGTGTTAACAGGGTTGGATAACAGGGTTGTTGTTAACAGGGATGGTGTTAACAGGGATGGTGTTAACAGGGATGATGTTAACAGGGTTGGTGTTAACAGGGATGGTGTTAACAGGGATGGTGTTAACAGGGATGATGTTAACAGGGATGGTGTTAACAGGTTTGGTGTTAACAGGGATGGTGTTAACAGGGATGGTATTAACAGGGATGATGTTAAAAGGGTTGGCATTAACAGGGTTGGTGTTAACAGGGATGGTGTTAACAGGGCTGGTGTTAACAGGGTTGGTGTTAACAGGGTTGGTGTTAACAGGGATGGTGTTAACAGGGATGGTGTTAACAGGGTTGGTGTTAACAGGGTTGGTGTTAACAGGGTTGGTGTTAACAGGGTTGGTGTTAACAGGGATGGTGTTAACAGGGATGGTGTTAACAGGGATGGTGTTAACAGGGGTTGGTGTTACAGGGTTGGTTGTTAACAGGGTTAGTGTAACAGGGTTGGTGTTAACAGGGATGATGTTAACAGGGTTGGTGTTAACAGGGATGGTGTTAACAGGGATGGTGTTAACAGGGTTGGTGTTAACAGGGATGGTGTTAACAGGGTTGGTGTTAACAGGGTTAGTGTAACAGGGTTGGTGTTAACAGGGATGATGTTAACAGGGTTGGTGTTAACAGGGTTGGTGTCAACAGGGTTGGTGTTAACAGGGTTGGATAAACAGGGTTGTTGTTAACAGGGATGGTGTTAACAGGGATGGTGTTAACAGGGATGATGTTAACAGGGTTGGTGTTAACAGGGATGGTGTTAACAGGGATGATGTTAACAGGGATGGTGTTAACAGGTTTGGTGTTAACAGGGATGGTGTTAACAGGGATGGTGTTAACAGGGATGATGTTAACAGGGTTGGTGTTAACAGGGTTAGTGTAACAGGGTTGGTGTTAACAGGGATGATGTTAACAGGGTTGGTGTTAACAGGGTTGGTGTCAACAGGGTTGGTGTTAACAGGGTTGGATAAACAGGGTTGTTGTTAACAGGGATGGTGTTAACAGGGATGGTGTTAACAGGGATGATGTTAACAGGGTTGGTGTTAACAGGGATGGTGTTAACAGGGATGATGTTAACAGGGATGGTGTTAACAGGTTTGGTGTTAACAGGGATGGTGTTAACAGGGATGGTGTTAACAGGGATGGTGTTAACAGGGATGGTGTTAACAGGGTTGGTGTTAACAGGGATGGTGTTAACAGGGCTGGTGTTAACAGGGTTGGTGTTAACAGGGTTGGTGTTAACAGGGATGGTGTTAACAGGGATGGTGTTAACAGGGTTGGTGTTAACAGGGTTGGTGTTAACAGGGTTGGTGTTAACAGGGATGGTGTTAACAGGGATGGTGTTAACAGGGATGGTGTTAACAGGGTTGGTGTTAACAGGGTTGGTGTTAACAGGGATGATGTTAACAGGGTTGGTGTTAACAGGGATGGTGTTAACAGGGTTGGTGTTAACAGGGATGGTGTTAACAGGGTTGGTGTTAACAGGGTTGGTGTTAACAGGGATGGTGTTAACAGGGATGGTGTTAACAGGGTTGGTGTTAACAAGGACGGGTTGAACAGGGATGGTGTTAACAGGGTTGGTGTTAACAGGGTTGGTAACAGGGATGTGTTAACAGGGTTGGTGTTAACAGGGTTGGTGTCAACAGGGTTGGTGTCAACAGGGTTGGTGTTAACAGGGTTGGATTAACAGGGTTGGTGTTAACAGGAATGATGTTAACAGGCTTGGTGTTAACAGGGTTGGTGTTAACGGGGATTGTGTTATTAACAGGGTTGGAGTTAACAGGATGATGGTTAACAGGGTGGGTAACAGGGTTGGGGGTGTTAACAGGGTTGGTGTTAACAGGGTTGGTGTTAACAGGGTTGGTGTTAACAGGGT